>NW_010554013.1:4518-14618 GCF_000687285.1 Phaethon lepturus | reverse complement strand
AGCAGGAACGAGTGGGCTGCAAGAGGGAGTCGGATAGCTCAGAAGGTGGGAAATGGGATCACAAGGCTTTAGACAACACATGGAAAAATAGCTGTTGGGTATCCTCAGGACAGTCCTGCAGCTTGTAGACTTGCATATTTCTCTGTTGCAAAGATCTGTTTGTAACGGTACAACAGGAGGCCCAGAAGCGAAAAAAATTCAAGAGCAGCTACGGGGTCCAGATCCCCACCTCTCCCTGAAGGGCTTATGCTGCCGTACCACTCTGACATCCCACACTTCACACGTCTCTTTAAAACGGGCATTGCAGGCACCTCTAAGGCATCCCTCTCTCCCTGAAAACATTCCTGGGGCAGAGAAACTCAAGCTTTAGGCAATCTGCTGAAGAACGTGAGTGCTTGTACCCCAAAAGCCTGTGGTCATAGTCCAATGTTTTGGAGCTCTTCAGCTTAAGAAAACCTAACCCAAAGAAATGCATTTCTTTGTCACATTCCAGACCAAAGCAAATTAATGTATTGGCATTAAGAGACCATGAAAAATGGGGTTAATTATGGAAACAATGACCTTTATATACAGCAGCTCAGGCATGGGCTGCTACCATACATCATAATGGTAGGAAGAGCCACTTACTGACACACAACAGCAAATAATAAATAATAAATAATAAATCCGTCAACCTAAATTGAACCTCGTGTAATGTACGCCTGACAAACCATAGATTAATTTGCCTAATCCATCATTTGTTAATCCTTCATCCCCAAGAAACGTGTGTAAGGGCAACATCTGAGTCTATTAACATGGGCACGGTGACTCAGGTACAATCTTCCAGAAGTCCACCAGCTGAGTTTCTCACCTTTAACAAACGCAAACAAAGTGTTGCACGTTCCACATTTCGAAGGTGGATAACTAGAGCATCAGAAGTTCTGGATTTCTGAAGCCACAAAAATAACAATCAGGTTTTTATATCATCAGTAACTAAGACAATTACACTAAACTTAGCACATTGTTTACACTATATAAATAATAAATGCTAATATTCAATGTTAAAGGAAACTGGATCTGTAACCTATACTAGTAAGTTTATACAATGAAGCTCATTGTATAAAAGCTTGTACATTAGGGTGAGGCCCTTGATAAAAGGAGGAAATTAAGAGGATTTTTTGGTTTTGAATGTATTTTACCCTGATGCTGTTTAGGGCTTTACACCTGTAGGAGAGGTTACACAGCAGACTTGGGGAGCTGTAGGTGGAGAAGATACAGCAAAGGTGGGTATGTCCACCTTCCTAGAGGTATGAGAAATTAGCAGTGGGCTTATTTAGCCACTAAGTGCAAAATGGTCGCAAAAATAATAACCGCTGGAGATTAAGAGCAGTGAAAATCTCCAAAACTTTCTGCGTCCAGCTCAGTCATGTCCAATTCTGCCCCAAGACTTGGGAGGCAAAGGTGCAAACCAGCAACTGGTACCACGCTCTGCAGCGGGAGAGCATCGGGGGAGTGGGCAGGAAGGAAAGCGCTCCCCAGGCCCCCTTGCTACTCAAATCCACCCAACTTCCCAGGTTAGGGGGAAAATTTTGTACGGGATTTTCCAATGCTACAGAAACGCAACAACTTTTCCACAGCTCATACTGAGTGACAAGTTACACAGCAGCAGTACCTAAAATACTAACTTATTGAAAGCATTATTAGACACAAGAAGTATGCCTACTCCTACATGAGAGCTGGAAATCTGTGTCCAGTTTTGAACAGAAAGATCAGAAGCAAGCAATTAATATAGTATTTTCCCTCCCCAAACAGATTACTCTAAAGTTGTTTCCCAGTGTTATTGTCAAACCTAATTAACCTGTTCTTTCAACACTGCTTGCATTTGCTTTAATTGTCAAGTGACACCATGAAGTGACAGTGCCAAACCTGCCCGAGAGCCGCAGTGGGACCCTGCAGCCCTTTTCCATTGAAAACTAACGCCTCTCACATTTGCCCTCAACCAGCGCATCGCCGCTACGCCATCCCCACCGAGCAGCTAGGCGCAAGCGTGCAGGGCTGCAGACGCTGGTGCATCCTTTCCAGACACAGGGACGAGGGTTGATTGCACCACAAGGATGCCTGCTCTGGCATCAGCCCAACAAAAAAACAACTTGAAAAATGTTCCAGAGATGGCAGGAGCAGCAAAGACAGCAGGAGGGTCATGTTTTCCTGCGGTACTTGGCAGCCAAGAACAGCAACTTGCATTGATGCCGCCCCACTGCAGAAGTCTCCATCCCCAGGTACTAAATATAGTTTGAAGGAAAAATCTTTCAAATAAGCAAGGCAGGAGAGTAGCGGGGAGGATGAACACCACAGGCAACATAGATCCAACCAAGACCAAGACGTCTCAGCAAGAGGGCAATGCACTCCTAACGAAGTCTCTAGGGTAGGATTACAAAGTTTTAACATGTTTGTGCATAATACGTGCGGTAATGGCTAAAAGCTGGAAACCGTGGGTTAATGGAAGAAACCACCACTGTCACCTCTGTCAGATCAGTTGCCCACCTCTTGGAGGGCAACTGTACCAACTGCTCAGAAGCCAGGAACTCTTTCTTAAGAGCTACTGTCATAAGCTTGTGATCTAGTTCATAAATAACTATTGAATTAAATGATTTACGGATTTGCTGAACTAAAGCTTTCCTATCTCTGTTCTTCCTTCAGCTCCTCCTGGATGGCTGGGAGAGGAGGGCAGCAGGGCCAGGGGTGCAGTGGAGATGCAGAAGTTGGGCTGAGGCCACTGTGTGCGGCTTTAGGGGTACATCTTAGTTTGTGAAGGGCAGCGTGGACAGCTGAACCCGGCACGCACGTACCCCGGGATCTGGGCTCACGGCGGATCCCAGGACCCTCCTCAGCTCCCCACAGCCATGCCCACACCTGGCACCCCCCAGGCTGGGCTGCTCCCGCCCTGCACAGCTTCCTTCTGGTCCTGCCTTGTGCCCGGCTAGGAAAACACATCCCGAGGTGGCGATTGTTAAGTTATTATCTAGATGCCAATCTCAAAAATACCCGTCCATTTTCTCCTTTCTCAGTTATTCCTTTACTCAGGAAAGCCCAGACTGAATATAAACTGACACACTCAAGTGTTATATGATTATCACTACATAAATAAATGTCATCACATTTAAATCACAACCTGATCTAGCTTTGAGGTCAGCCCTGCTTTGAGCAGGAGGTTGGATTTTGTGACCTCCAGAGGTTCCTTGCAACTTAAATTATTCTTTGATCAGTGATTTTTCCTTGACAGAAATTTTCCGTCTCTTAACAGTAGTAACTTATTGCAAGCCACAAGAAAAAAGTTTAATAACAGGTACCTCCTGCTTTGAAGCTGCTTTGGATTCAAAGCTTTAGGGGAGGTAAGTACATTTAAAAGGGATTGCAGCCCTTAAATGAGGGCACAGAATGCAAACCTGGAGCACTCCGCACAAGGCACCCCGTTCCAGTGCTGGCATGACTGCTTTCATACGCATTACTATTTGATTTTATAATGGCATCCAATTATCTTTCATTGCGTGAAGACACAGACTTTAAAAAGTGTGCTATGATATATTTTTCTCTAGCTGCTAACACCTGAATTTGCTTGCAGTGATTTGCAGGTTACCCTCCTCTTCCAGAGAGCACCAGTCAGCTCCCAGCAGCATATTTATATTTAGGAAAATCTTTGGGCCAGGTCATTATTGTGGTGCAGAGGGCCCCTTGCTACAGGACCCCAGGCACTGCCTTTCTCTTGCCAAAATCAGGGGTGTCCCCCAGACAGCACCAGGTCCCCATGGCCCCATGCGCACCGCGGCACGAAGCGACACCGGCTGCTGCGAGGATCAAGCCGTGCTTGTGTTGAGCTTTGATGTTCCCAGGTGGAAGGAGCTTTGACGGCGTGGTGGAGTGTTGTTTTTACAGGAGATTTATCAGAACAGTTAACATGCCGCCACAGAGCTGCTATTTGAGCATGCCCTGAATGTTAATGAGCGCACGCAAGACAGGCTGCTGCTGCAGGTACATGCTAACATTCACCTTCAAAGAGCTTTATAAACATTAGCTCGGCAGGTCTCACCTCCGTCTCCCGAAGGAGAGCTCATCTCCGTTTCGCAGGGAAGGGAGGGAGGCACGGAGGTCACGGACGGGCTTTGCAATGGGCCTGGGAGAGCAAGGATTCAAAAGAGATTTAAGTGTCTTATTTTTACACAGACATTTATGCAGGGCTTATACATTGTACTGCCTGGAGGAACCTCGTGCTTCAGCATACAAGACTTTTGGTGGGTTAGGATATATTTTTTCCTGACCTGTGTAATTTCTCAATATCCAACAGGATTGAGCTGCTTTGTAAAATAGGGTTCTCAAACAGAAGCTTTGTCAAATTTTAACAGACACATCAATGAGTCTCCACTGATATCCTAGGGACATCAAACAAGAAGCTAGAAAAAAATAAAGAGAAAGCATCTGTGATCCTTTGGGGGAAAACTATTAAAGTGTGATAGGAAAACACAAAGCTTGATTGGGTATCAAGAGGTCATCCTGTCCAGTGTTTCTCAACCTTTAAAAATCACTTAACTCCTTCATTTGGAAGTCACAGAATACCTTGTGCACTATTGTCACAACTATCTTGCAAACCTAATCAATATTTGGATTAATGCTGAAACTTTTTTTTCTCCCATTCTCTTTTTTTCAATTCCTTCATGGTTTATTTTTTCCTGGTTGTCTTATGAGCCACACTGTGATGTCCTGTGGACACTACTGGACCAGTTTCCCTGGCTTCTTAGTGAGGCTTTTCAAAATCGCAGGTCCCATTCAAAGCCATCCACACCAGTCCAAGACAAAACACTGTTCCCTTCAGCAACCTCCCTGACGCCTCTCCCCCTCCATCTGACATCAGCTCACCCAACCACCCAAGTTCAGGGCTCCTGTGGTTCGCCTGCCTCACCTCTGCGGTCACTGCACACAGACATCCTCTGATGTTGCCTTTTTGCATGCTTTCAAAAAAACGGAGCATCCCTTAGTACACCTCGTGTCAAAATATTCCCAGTTTCCTCCAAGCAAAGCTGGGATGAATCAGTCTAACAACAGCAAATGGGTCTTACCAAGTTTGCAAAGAAAGATTGCTCTGAGACACCGGAGTCATCCCCAAACCTTTGTGGACCTCTTTTACAGACCCAGCCATGCTGTCAAACAGAAAAGCCTACTGTCCTGCCCAAATTTGACTGTCTCTTGAGCTATCTTTTGCTATAGGAAAGACTTCTCATTACCAGATACAGACACAAGATAATTTGCAAAGCCTTTGTACAAGATCCTCCTGACCTCACCCAGAGCCAACCCCACCCGTCCTAAACCTTTGTCTGGGACTATGGGCACAGCACCATCCACCCATCAGGACGCACACCCTTTGGGATGACACCAAGGGGGCATTTCTCCTATTTGGGCAGACTGAAGCGAGCGTTTCCCACACCTCCTCCCCAGAGCAAACCTACCCACCTTCTTTCTTAACCGCAGGAACAGCCATTCTGTGTGGCTTGTGTTTGTAACTAATGCACCGAGGTCTGGTTTTTGTTTAAATAGCTGTGAAAAGCACTGTGTGTGTTTTACCCAGAGATATATTACACTTGATTAGGCGGTGCGCTGGAGCGCGAATGGTACAACAGGAGACGGACGTGCTTAACTAGCGGTTTCAGCCTGCACTCTGGTATCGAGAGGTCAAGGGAAAGATTAACTGTATCTGACTGCCGTGTCAAAACACTCAATTGGAGCATTTATAAACCCACAGAACTAGTTGCCTCAGTCGGCAGAGTAGATTTATTTCCCTCCGTATAGCTCCCACAAAGCAAACCAGGGCAGTTGGCGGGGCCAGGTTTGCTTTCAGCTCCTTCCAAAGGGCAGGGAGATCTGAAAGGTTTGGATGGAGGTGTGCAGGTTTCAAAGTCTGGCTCTTATCTTCAGCCAAAAAGTAAATCTGGGGGAAAGATGGTGATTCTTAGTCACCTCTGCTTATGGGTGACCCGCAGCCAGGTAGACTTCAGCTCTGGAAGTAGCCTGTCTAAACGCTATTTTAATAGAGAAATAAAAATTCCTGTCTCCCTGTCCCTCAACAGGGGCATACGCATAGTAACTCCTGTTTTACACCCAAAACCCTTATGGAAAAAAAAAGTTCTACTTCTCACATTAGGTACGCTTGTTTTTTACTGTTCTGTAGAATCTTAGAACTTCTGTGTAAAAAAAGTTGAAGGCAACCCCCGAAGAGAGGTCCCCTAAGAAGCCCTTCCATTATCAAAATCAACATTCTTTCAGGATACAATGTCTTAAATTCAATTCACAGTTAGATTTGGAACTATACATACAGCTCTTGGGGTGCAAGTCTAGACCTTTTCATCTCAGTATACGTCTCTGCTTTGATTGAGGGATGCACGGTGTGAGTGTACGACTGCAGCATGCAGCTACCAATAATCAGAATTTGGACAACTGGGACCACTTTTTAAAAAAAAAAAAAAAAAAAAGCTTCAGCTTTATGACATACATATGACTAAGGAAAAAGGCTTTGCTTCCCTCCTGCTCCCAAAATTCAAGAATACTTTCTCAGCACCTAGACTCAATTCTGTCCAACCTGTTGTCACCCTCAGATTGCCCCTGTTTTCCATGTCAAACTCCACAGCCACCATGTGATGTGCAACGACAGCTTATCCCTCCCTATTTCCTCTGCGATTTCAGCTTCAAAGTCAGGACTGGAGGTATCACTAGCATTTGAAGAAAAAGATGCCAAACATCCAGAGTCGGCTTCCCCAGAGCACACATGTTCTGCATCAGACACACTGCTCCCCACACTCTGCAAAAGCAGCAACTTTTATGTGTTTCAAGCCTGTCAAGAGCAACTTTGGGTCCAGGGGTAGAACCAGCACATCCAAGAAGTACCAAACCTAAAAGAACTCGTCCTGCAAACCCTCCTTCATGTTTCTTAGCCTACTCCAGGCCATATGGACTCCTCAACTTAACCCGGCTGTTGTTCCAGGGTTCCTGCTCTACATCCTGCTGCACAGTGCCAACATGCCCATGTTTCCCTGGCAGAAGACGGCAGACGGGACTTCTCCACTCAAGTCACAGGAATGTTTCTGGGTTGAGACTGTCTGGATAAACCAGATGCTTCATCACCCCGAGCTATGCTTCAGGGGTGCAATTTTGTTTTTAAACTGCACTTAGCAGCGTTCTGACTTGCAGGTTTCACTTTTTAATAGTAAACACATTTTGTAGGTGCCAGAGAACATTTCAAAGCATTTCAGTGAAGTCCTTTTACCTTCACAGCCTAGGGGCACATACACTGAAACAACAGCTGAAATCCAATTACTGAGGAATATTCTCAAGTGCATTTCCATAGGTAATTTGTTAGTCTGTTGGAACATGCAAAGTGATTTTTCTCTACTTCTTGATGCTGTACCTCGGGCTCCTTGGTTGAAGATTTCTATCCAAATTGCATAGTAACTACCACTGAAAAGGAATCCACATGAGCACTGCCTTCTCTAGGGGAGCAACCTGCCAGCATCTTCCAAGACCCAGCCCTTACCCATGATTTGACAAAAAAATTCATCAGCCAGCCACACTGTGATGCCTGCTACCATCCGAGCTTCTCATTGCCCAATCAGTTTGATACATAAAGACATAAGAAGCCTGAAAGTATTTTTCCTTCAGCATCCTGTTTATTGATTTAGCAAAGAGTTGACACGGATGTACAGTTCTAGAGACAAGCCGTAATGCAATCCTTTCATCTGCTGTCACTCAAAATCACACAAGCCAGCTGCTGCCATAAGGGAAGGAGGGCTACACTGCTCATTTTGGGCCTGTCAAACAACCCAGCCATGAGCTTTGTCCTCACTACGGAGGTACCCCCAGACTGACACCACATCCACGTTGTATGTGCCATCACGGTACACCTAACACTGTGCCCAGGAAACTCCCACATGCTGGGTACACAGAGATGGCCACAACATCCTTCCCTTTTCCTAGCAGCCGAAGGCAGGCAACCATGGCACGAACCAACCCAAAAGTCACCACCACGATGGCTCCACTTGGGTTGTCCTCACGCCTTGTGGGCGGGTACACACACACCTTCAACCCAGGGTGGGGACCCCAGGTTGGGTCCCTCCCAAAGTCAGTAATATGACAGGTTCAAAGCATGGGCTGACTTCCAAGGGAGGCAGCTGGAGAGCACATCATCCACTCTGTTCACAAGTCAGAGTCATTACCACTGGTGAGATATCATTGGAAATGGGTCTATTTTCAGAAAGAGGAGACAAAAATTACATAGATACATTGTGGGTCAGGGTGACAAGAAACATAATCAGAAAAGAGCATAGATGAATTGCCTGTGAGTTCTACAAGTAATTCAGGGCAAATTAAAGCATCTAAAATCCTACTGAGAGCCACTGATTTGGAATTATGAAGTTAACTTAGAGCAATCATTTTCTATATGAAAGCAATTACAGATGGGTTAAAAGCTTCTGTTATTATGGATTGTGTATGGCTGCCACAGAGGGTTCAACCTCCCAGGATGAAATTTTAGCCTTTGTGAAAAGCTACTACATCCTGTATGCCAAATCCTGTTCACCCATCAGAAAGTCATTGAACATTATCCATTTTATTAGCCAATGCAAATGCAGACAGCCAGAGAGAGGTAGATAGGGAACACCCTGCTCGCCAATAAAACACGTACACACGAATCACCATGGTTCACTTCCCAAAATAATCACACCAGCTCAAACACACAGTTGTGATGAATGGCAAATTTCCAAGTCTTAATGCATCAGAAAGCAGAACCATTGTTTGAAGTGGTCATCTCTTGAAGGGAAGGCACAAGTCAAGGGAAAGCTTGTGAGAAACCTGCAAGCACTGGGCTGTCCCTGGGAATAGCCTGTCGGTGCTTGCAGGAAGGCCACCAGCTGTGGTGACAGCGACCTCCTCCATCTGCTGTCTTGCTGCCACCAGGGAAGAGCCTTGAAGGCACATCTTGAGGCACATCCAACAGCAGCTCACAGCAGGGTTGCCTCTGTGAAACAAGGTGACGGCAGAGAGCACCAGCCTGGCTCCGGGCTCATCCCCACCAGCAGGAGCAAAGGGGTCACTGGGGGGCTGCTGGCCCAGCCCCGGCTGGGAGGGACAATCCACATCTCCATCACCCCCAGAGCCAGGAGCCACAGCCCCCCAGGAGTGCTGCCTGCAACTCAGCCAGCCCCAGTCCTGCAGCGGGTTCACATAGCAACAGCTTCCAAACGGAACTGACGAAACCACTTACCAAAACAATCTGTTACACTGAGCCTCTTCCTTCTCTTTATTCTTAATTGGGCTTTATTTCTTGTTTGGTGTTTTCTGTAAAGTTAAGAGTTGACAGACCTTTTGCTTCTGGAATGACAATGAGATTTTGACTGTGACGTGCATGGCAATGAGCCGAGCACGGGAGGGTACCTCTATCATGCGTCTTTCAAGGAGAAGCATCGGGAGAGGAAGAAACAGGAAACCTGTTTGAGATCTGGTGGAAACCATTCTCACACAGGTGATCTGCCAGTAGGTGCCAGAGTGTGGATACTTGGATCTCTCCTGCCGCAAAGGCTGAGAGCAGGAGGGGTACGAAGTGACAGCCTGGCCCCGCTGGAGACAGGGAGCAGCCTTGGGGCACCCCAGGCATCGGTAGGCTAGTGGGGCAGGGAGGCACTTGCTCCACAGAGGCCTGGAGGCTTGCAAGGGACTCAATACAAGGCTCTGATAGCCAGCATGGATCCATAATTGATGTTAACTGTTATAATAAATGAAATTTCATCGCTAAACTCAGAGGGTTATAATAATGGCACTGAACTCAGCAGCGTCAATGGAAAGGCAATGAGAAAGCAAGACTTGCTGCATAATGCATGAGGGGGAAGCCCATGGTATTGACAGTAAGAGCTAAGTGCTGGTTACAGAGAGATCGAAGGCAGAGATCCTCATTGGATTCAAGAGACTCTGAGCCCTAATGAGGGGCCAGGGCCGCTCGTTCTTGTTACGGAGATCCTCTACTCCCTCTTTCCTGATGGGACCCCAGATCCTGCTCCTCTTGCTCACCCTGAAGGCAAGTGCAGAGA
>NW_010554013.1:0-4487 GCF_000687285.1 Phaethon lepturus | reverse complement strand
GATGGTTATAAGCCTGCACGCAATCCCTCAAAGATATTTCTGTGCCCTCCTCCTAATTTCATTAGTACAAGAAAATCCCTGAACATGCCACACACCACCAGCAGTACTCCTGGGTAAATGAGGCTGAGGGTCCTCGTGGTTTCCCCAGGGCTGTGTAGAAAGTCTGTGGCAAAGCACAGCTCCAGGCACTGCCTGAACAACACAGCATCCTTCCTGCAGCCTTTGGACTTTGGGTGCTGGTTCCCTGCATGGGTGCCTGGCTCAAACGTAAAGGCGGTAAATAAGTGAAACAAAGCTTTGCATTCCTAGAAATCCCATGTTAAGGTGGACTAGAATTCAGGATTTCTATACTCCCACCTCAGAAGCTGTGTTCAGAGAGATGTCTTTTGGGGAAAAATCCCAAAGCTGGCCATAAAAAATGGTAAACAATCACTGAGAAGCAATAGAAAACAAACCTAATCTTTTTCCCCTTCTGATCATCTTTTTTATGAAAGTTTTCCATGGCATAGTCAACACAAGAAATTGCACCTATTTAGCACTATTGATCCAGCTTACTTCAGTAACAAACCACATTAAGTTAAAATCAATATCGGCTAGTCTTAAACTGATTTAGGAGTGTCCACACAAAGGGGCTCACACCAACGTAGACAGGTCTGGTTTATAACCAATTTAGTTAAAACCTGCAATCTAGGGGCTGAGCTGCACTCTGAACAGCCAGCCCCGAGGCATTAATTCCCAGGGTTCAAAGGCATTAATTCCCAAGTCTCAAAGGCTCCCAAAGGACAGGACACAAAAGGTTAAGTGTCACTGACCAATGTCCTTCTTCCTCGGCAAAGCGCACAGGTCTCCCTGGCTCCAAAAGCCAAAGAGCTGGAGAGAAACCCAAAGACCTCAGGGTTAATTTATTTCTGCAGCTCAAACTTTGCATCAAAAAAAAAATTACAAAACTGAAGATGCTGGAGGCAAGCAGATCAGAAAACTGCATTTTATTTCTCCCCTTGGAATATTTACTCCACAAGATACGTGCATTGCAGATAGCTTTGCCCGCTATAAATCCACCAGCGCTGTGCTTTGCAGTTCATTTTGCGGCAACATCCAAGTGACTGAGGTTAGGAAACCTAACACAAGAAAGAGTTTAAAAGTGCTGTATATCATGGCAGCTCAGCTGTGTTTTGACACCTTTTGCTGGTTTAATATCTGAGGGTCTGTACATGTGCAGAAGAGGCTTGAGGTGAGCACTGAGAAGCAAAGCACAAATTTCATCATACAGCATGACATCATAGCATCACAGGCAACTCTGAGCTGGGCTATAAATCTCCTTAACAATGAGGAAGGGAAAAGGATTCTTATTTCAAAGGAGATGAGGTTTTAATGTTTAATCAAGCGCAAGCTCAGGGGTCTCCATCAGACGCAAGCCCTGGCTGCCAGGGAAATGCTCCAAGCCTGTTACCTGGCCAAGGGGAGAGAGCCCAGGCCCTGTGAGGTCCTTCCACTCCTGTGCCTCAGCCTCCAAAAAGTTGAGGCACCATAAGGAAGTCAATAAAGATTAGCTTAGGCTTGAGCTTTGGAGAGAAAAACTTTATCAAAAGTTTGTTCAGGACTTGGGGATTTCTGGAGCAAACAATGTTGGGCTGGAGCAATGCTGGCTCATCTGCGGCAAAAGATGGAGGAGGAAAGCAGGTTCCCCCTCCCATGCTTATTTGTCATGATTTGAGAAAAATAAGTCTGTTTGGAAAGGTCCAATGGTGACCAAGAAGGTAGAGATTTTAAGACAACATGAGGAAACAAAATTGGGAGGGGGAGGAACTTCCCTGAAGTTTTACCAAACACACCACAATTTGCCTCTTCCAAGAGGCAGCAGGTAAAGCTCAGAGCTCATGTGCCCCTCTTTCCATACCAGCTAATAGCACAAGGCCCTGCCTCATCTCCAAAGAGAGGGGAGGGGAGAGCCAAGTGCACAAGGTCCCAGCACAAAGAGACTTCAAGAAATCCTTCGGGGGGGGAGGAAAAAAAAAAAAAAAAAAAAAATCAAAAAAAGCCCAAACACAAAGCCCAAAAGTATTGCCTTCAGGGCTCTTTTATACCTTAGAGAAAAGTGTGGAATAGTATAGGGACAGTATTGTTTGTTTGGTTTAAAACCAGAACTTGAAGTTTTAGTTGTCCCTGGGTTCATGGTGGTAACAGACACGGGATGGTCTCCAGAGCACCTGCACAATGTTGTTGGACCAGCAGAGATAACCTCCTACCAAATCCCTCGACCAAGGGAGCCACGCACCTCTAGTCTCTAATCCCTGTTAATTTATGGCTCCTCCTGCCTCTTTCTCCCCACTTCTTCCCTGGAGCCGCAGGCATCATTTCCCATCCTTATTCATTACCTTGGGAGATCAGGATCAGCCAACCCACTAAAAACCTTCTGAAAGGCAGGAAATGCCACACTTCGTTGCTGCTCATCCACCTACAAAATCTGCATGTTCAGGCATCTTCTCACCTAAGCTGCTTTTAAACCTGCCATTCAGAAGTGGTTTGGGGTTTAAGTTTCAGTCTGTAATTCTGCTTTGTGATATTCTGGATACCTGGAAAAGATTTTGAAATCATGTTCCCTGCTGTTACCAGGTAATAATTTGCTTCACAGAAAGATTCAAGAGTCCTACTTATGTTGCTGAACTAAACACAGCAATGTTTTGGAAACAGAATTAAACCTTTTTTTAAGATTATTTATTTTACTTTAAAGCCTGAGGTGCTTAGATTTAGTCTCTGTTGTTCCATAAAAATACATGGAATGGGTCTTTTCCCAGAGTAAATAAGGTAAAGAAAACATCACCTTCCACACTTTGCTGCTGGGTATAGAGCATCCTTAAAGAAGGACGAATCCTGCTGAGGTATCCTGCCCGGGGTCTCCAAGGGCAGCAGGCACCAGGGTCCCAGGAGCTGAGCAGGATTTGGTACTCACATCCCAAGCACCAGGGCAAAGGAGTCCCCGCCGCACAGCATCGTGTCTCCGCATTAACCGCTCCAACAACCGCTCAGTGCTGAAGCCCATCCTCACGCTGGAAGCAAACACCTTTGGGCAGAGTAGCTATCGCCTTTCCCTGATGCTACACCGAAGCCCTGATTGAGCCAGCAAAACGCTCACGATCCCGCTCGCTCCAGAGACCGCAACGGAGCTGGAAGAGCTGGCATCTGTCATCAGGTTTAATACTCCAGCTGAAAGACCGAACCAAGGCTTTGTGAGCCATAACGCACGATGACAAATTTGAGATCAAGGACACTGGGCCACATGGCTGCAATTACCATCAGGGGTTATTGGCAGAGAAAGCCAACGCGCAGCTCGCATGGCCATTTAAGGCCTCCTCTGATGCAGAGAAGGAAAGGAAACCCCATCTGGTAGGTGCTCTGATGCAGGGGAGCACAGATTAAGAGGCTTCCTCTGGTAAGCAACTGTTTTCCAAATCACCAAACCTAAACAAAAACACCAACACCCTTATCAACACAAAGCCCACATCTGTAGAAGCTTCTGCCAGCCTGAAGAGCATCTTCACTGCCAAATGCCAACACCAACTGCACCGATGGTGGCAGGAGTGACATTTAGTCCGATCTCTTCTCTCTAGGCACGTAAGTACATTTTTGCAGTGCCAAGTGCACTTCACAACAGGAAGATTTAAAACCCAACTGCAAAATATGCTGCGTGCAGTAATAAGAAATTTGCCTATTTTCACTGTCTAATCTAATGCACGCACAAGGCTCCTGCCTCCCTGCTGGACTCCCTCCGGGCTGATCTGGAAGAGCCCAGCACACCGCACAGGTCGCTCCGTTTCTGCTTTCCTCAGAGCCACAAGAGCAGCTGGAATAGGGAGAACCTGCAGCACTCAAACGACACTGCCAAGCCCAGCACCTGAACCCCCCCCTCAGCCTTCGTGGTATTTACAGCCAGCCCTTAATTCGGTTTGATTCTCAGAAAATGCCACAAGTCAAATCATTTTTGCATAATCCCAGCAAAGTAATGAAAAAAATAAAACCACACAGTTTGGGGTTTGTGGTTTCAAAAGAAGCACTTAAGTGCCCATCAACCACATCCTCACGATCCTTTCTGCTCTCCGTTTCCGACCGGAGTTAAATACATTTCAACCTTCCCGTAGTCCCCTGCAGCAAGGCCTCACCCCAGGTCTCGCCCTCGCTCAGGGTGTTGCGGGGGCTGCCGTCCCCCATCGCTTCTCCTCCCCCGCTGTGAAGGTCTAACATCATCGACGCTCTCCAAGGCGTCCCTTACGCACAGCTCCCGGCACCGCGCTTGCCTCCGGCTCGCCAGCCAGGGAGATGTTTGAGCCAAGGACCAAGAGAAAAGACACTGCCAGGTTAAAGCTGAAGGAGGGAGGAATAACCCTTTCTGCCGTGATTTTGCCGCGATCCAGGCTGGTGGCGCGCGAGAGGCCCCAGGCGAGGCGGCGGCTGTGTCACACGTCCCCCTGCTCGGCGTCCCCGCGCTCGCT
>NW_010554012.1:6481-25699 GCF_000687285.1 Phaethon lepturus | reverse complement strand
CAGTCTCATAATCTGAAGGTCGTGAGTTCGATCCTCACACGGGGCAAAAGCGGGCAGCTCTTTTTCTTCTTCAGCTCCCGCGGCCGCTCCGGCTGCCTCCCCGCGTTTTTACTTGCGACAGAACCATACCAAACTGCTCTCCAACCCGTCAGCTGTGTCGTTGCTGTCGTGATTTCCGAAGCTGAAGTTCCAGGGGAAGGGCCTGTGTCTCACTGTTGTGGTCTCTTGGGTACAATTTCCGCAAAGTATGTTGGTCAAAAGTGCCCCGCGGCAGAGGGTTTTCTGCAGCCATGGCCAGTGCCAGCCCGTTTCAACTTTTGGGGATAGGGCAATGGGCCCCGCTTCTGTGGTGGGCTGGGGGTGTGGGCAGGGCCAAGGGGTCCCCCAGAAGCAGGCAGGGACTTGGAGTGCTGCAGTGGCGGCATGGCCAGGCTCCAACCTGCGGGGAACACTCTGCGTTACGCAGTTACAGCTGTGACGACCCGTAAGAGTGTGCACATACGGCCCAAGGTGCTAGCCAAAAACCTGGTGTTTAATTTGTCCCTTTAAATATAGAAATAACCATATGTAAACTCTAAGAGAGTCAACAGAAAAAGGCAATTTTCTCATCTACTCCTCCCTCCCAGAGATGATCTTTGCCCGTTAAGTTTTTCTCCCTTTGAAAAGGAACGATGTCTCTTCCCTGCGCTCTGCTGCGGGCTGCGACGAGATTTCTATGGATCCCAGCCGCTACTAATGCGACTGTTTCTGGTTCCAGACCAGAGGATACTAACGTGAGGATAACCAAGTACCTCTGTGCATTTAGGTCTTCCTGTAATTAATGAGGAACAGGGAGGCTGCTCTCAGCCCCAGGTGACAAAGCGTTGCTGTCTACAGGTATCATCTGGGTCTGCCCCGCGCACGGTGCTTCGGCACCCACCGGGCAACACGAGCAGCCCCACTCTCATACTGCTGCTCCAAAGAGCGTCAGCAAAAGATCATGGGAAGCAGAACAAAGTAAGTTCCAGGTCCTCATACTTTTACACAGCCAAGCCTACTCCTGTATCAGCATTGTGTGCAGCAATTATGAAGGATTCACTTTGTTTTACTTTGCCTCATGCTTTTTTACTATAACCGCACATAGTGTTCTACTCGTGGGTCAAAAACATTAACCAGTGAAAATCAGCCTAGGAGCATGAAGAACAGTGTATTTACTTAGATCCTCTCTCCCCTTATTTCTTGTGAAAGGAACCTGCTAGTACATACAACAACTATGTGTATCTCCAGCAACAGAGGCTCCACAGCTTCTCTGGGCCTTGTTTTCAGTGTTTGGCTCTCAATGAAAAGGATTTTTTTCTCTAACTGCAAATTTCCCTGCTGCAACTTGTAGAATCCACTTTCATCACTGATAAAACCAACATTGTAACTGTGGTTAGTTTCTTCAAGTCATGGCATCCACCAGAACAAATCAAGTAAACAAATACTGCAAGTGTAACAACTTAATGGTAAAAAGTGAGTTTATTTTAAAAATAGCATTACGGTTACTAGGAAAATAATGAGAAGGTTACAAACCAAACACATTGTTCCAGTAGCATTTTATTTTTATATAAAAATATTTCCAAAGGCCTTTATAATAAACAATCTATGATCAGTCCTTAATCACACTATACATATTTAGTGTTTCACTGATTAATAATTTGGAAGTACAGCTGAGGTCCAGAGCAAACCATCTCAAGGTGTCCACTCTGTAGCTGAGAAAGGAGCTGGAGGATGTCTGGCTCGAGCCTGGGAGGTAAGCTTTTGTCTGAGCCGTCTGACTTCTGCCATCAGTTCCCTCTCTTGGCATGCCAGTTCTTCTCGTCTTCTGTCTAAAGACACTTAAGTACAAGAAACTCGGACTTAATATTACAACTAATTGTTTTCTGTAAATACTATGAATGCTTATTGGAAAACAGCGCTCTCTGGCATAGAAATGCTATGTTTTATTAGTGCCACTGTACGCACGACAGCCCTAAGACCTGTAAAAGCAAGTTCTTTGAAAGTGGTGCCTATGTTTTGTTACAGAGGTCAGATGCTGACGGGTCACCGTGGCGGGTCCATAGATACGTGTTTCCCCGTGCGTGCAGAGTTTTGTACGTAAGACAGATGCGATTTTAAAATGTGCTTTCACCAGCCACAGAGGCTAGGACAGCCCATAGGAAACGACTACAGACTAATCCTGACTACAACTCTCAGTAAGATTTTGATGAAAGACAAGTCCTGCATCTTCTCAACATCCCCAAATCATACATAACTATGAAGACAGAAAAAGCATAGGTAAAATGATCAGGTCAGAATGGGACTAAACTAGGCTGAGGTTTAATAGACCACTCTCATAATGTGACATGCTTCAGGCACTTCCTAGCTGTGCTGACCCTGGTAGCAAAGACTTTTTTTTCAGGTGTGAAATAGAATACAACAATAAACTGGTTTACTATCCACTAAACACCCTCACAACTAATGATGAGTCAATCGCACAATAAGGTGTTCCAGTAATGCTTCTGAAATTAAATATGAAAGAAAACAGAGTCCTAACGTAGAAACTTACTGTGTGATGATGACTCTGATGCAGACAAATCATTCAGACAGATGTTTCTAGACCTTGGCACCTGATGGAGTTCTACTCCTCTCTCTGCACATCCAGCCTTTAAATCACACAGTCTCTCTGTGGGAAACAGACAGAAGGATTCTTTGTAAACTAAAAGTGTTTACATTTCTAGTGAATTTTTCTAGCTTGAGGTGAAACGGTTTTTCTCCAGGAAGCAAAACTGGAACAATCACTCACTCCAGCTAATGGCAAGTACAATTTGCTCAGAATTAAAAGTCAATGTTTCTACTCTAATGGGTCAAAGCTATGCATCACTGCGTTTCATTTTAAGAAATTACAGCTCCACATGCTCCGTTTCTTCCTATATAATTAATGTTCTGACAAATGGGCCACTAAGATCATGTGGAATACAGCTACTCATACTTGCAGTTTTAGAAGGAGACACCCGTTTTAATAATTTGCAGTTGCAAATTACTCCATATTAAAAACATTACGTAAATAACGGCAAAGTCTGAAAAAGTTCGCCCAAAGCAATACTAATCACGAAATCTTAGCACTAATCACTAATCTTGTGCAAGCCTTGCAGAGATGGGGGAACAGGAGAAATATCTGCAAAAACACACAAATGCAGCATGTGAGAAAGATGTACTGGCCAATTCTGGAAGTGCATAAATGTTTTTTTTCCTGTGGACAAACACCTGGCAAAGTCAGGGTAGTGAGTTTGCTGTTCTTTACATTATTTGACCGAGAATTTCTAAGGGATGCGATTTTACGATTGGCTTAAGCTGATCTAAAAAAATGCCATTTATATTGCTGCATCTGATAGATATCAAATGGAGATTCCTTTCCGAGTCTGGCCTAATACATTGGTTTCATGAAAGAATACTGCCAAAAAGTACTTAGGTAAAGGAGTTAAGCTTAAGTTTATCCCTAATATTGGACACTTAGTTTGTATTCAGTTGTTGAATGCTTCATGCCAACATCCACGCAGAAGAACTACATTATCACCACATGCTCACCAAAATAGCCATCTTCTCTTTGCAGCTTTTCAGCCAGTTCTAATGCCTCATTCATTTTGTCTTCTAAAAACTGCTTCCTGCGCTCATCTGCAGCAGCAGCAGCCTTCTGCTCTTCCTCCAATTGAGCGTTTTTCTGTGTAACTTCTTCCCACTGTGCAACAGAGATATCAAATGTGTCTTCAACAGAAGTGTTGCAAGGAAAAGGCAACAAGTAAAACCATCTGGATTATTACAGATTACACCCTTAAATCAAAATATGTGTGTCGTGGTTTAGCCCCAGTCAGCAACTAAGCACCACGTAGCCGCTCGCTCACCTCCCCCCCCAAGGTGGGACAGGGAGGGAATTGGGAAAAAAAAATTTTGTGGGTAGAGATAAAAACAGTTTAACAGGACAGCAAAAGAAAAGGAAACAACAATGATAACAACAACAATAATAATATTACTGATAAAGGAATATATAAGAACAAGTGATGCCCAATGCAACAATTGCTCACCACCCACTGATCAACAGCTTGTCCCTCAGCAGCAATTTCCCCCCCTGGCCAAATCTCGTTTCTATACTGGGCATGACGTTATATGGTGGGGAATATCCCTTTGGCCAGTCTGGGTCAGCTGTCCTGGCTGTGCCCCCTCCCACCTTCTTCTGCCCCTCCCCACTGGCAGAGCATGGGCAGCTCAAAAGTCCTTGACTGAGTATAAGCACTACAACTGTACAGCAACAACTAAAAACATCAGTGTGTTATCAACATTACTCTCATATCAAATTCAAGACACTATACCAGCTATCAGGAAGAAAAAAACAACTCTATCCCAGCAAACACCAGGACAGTATGTTATTAAGCTGAGTGAATGTTTCTTTTTTGAAAAATTTCTCATTCAAACACCTTGGAGAAAGGCAAAAGTCTTGGGTCAAAAAAAAAAAACCAAACATGAGGAACTTAGAGAATTAGGAATAAGCTTTCCTAAGCCTAAAATATCTTCATCAATTTGCTCTAGTGCTTCCAGAAACTTCCAGTCAAAACAGGAAAGGAGATTCCTAACAAAATACTTCTTCAATACTTTTCAGTTTTATGCTTTACCATGTCATGGGCAGTTACATTTGTGCCAGTCCCACTTAGAAAAAGAAATAAAGAAAATACCTTTTTTTCTTCTGCTTTCCTCATGGCCTTCAGCAGTTCCGCTTCTTTCACCCTGTTGTCATGCAGGAGCTTGGCTATCTCTTCATAATGCTTCTCACGGTCCTGATCATCACGCCTTAATTTACGCAATGTTTGCAATCTCCAGTTGGTGTCAATGCGTTTCTGTTCTGCTCTGGCTAAATTTTCTTCAGCCACCTAATAAAACATCTTTCTTACCAGGAATCTGATTCCTCTATTTCAAGTACACAGCCTTACATACAGATAAGGTAAGATGAACTGAAGTGTTCTCCAGTATCACTTGTTAGACGTCCCTGCTGGGAGACTGTAGCTGCAGTGCCACTCCTCCACTCATTATAGCAGGCTGTCTCATCTATCAGGGCTTTCTTCTGCTTCTTCTTCATCCTTTTTACTCTTCCTTTACTGAGGGTCTGTCTTTGTTTTGTTATGTTTTGTGGTTTTGTGGTTTTTTCTAATCTTTTGGAATGAGGCATGAACTCTCTCCATTATTTTGGGGATTTTGCTTTCCTAGCATGGATTGAATATGATTTACAGGTGCAATAACATAATTGATACCTGGATGCCAATACTTCCACCCACATCCATCTGCTTCCAAAAATCAAAGGCTGTTTACAAAAATTCAGACCCATATGTTTATTTCTAGACAAAATATAAATGCAGATGACAAGCATATGGGCAGTGGGTTAGCTGCAACTATTTTTCCAACTGTGCAGTTACAAGTTCTGAGCTTGAAAATCTGAACAACTCCTAATGTCAAGCTACACACATTCATTACTCTGATCTAGAAGACAGCTTCTACAGCTGAATTTCCTGCCAAGTACTATCAACTGAAAGTTCCTTTGAGACTTACTTTTGTATTATTATGGTTACAAATAAAACATGTTCCTTAACAGGAGGATGACTTATTCTGAAAAAGCATTTCTGAGTCTTACGTGCCTTCTAAGTTCCGAGAGGTAAATAAAAGTTAATATTCATGGTAGGCCCAGAGAACTTCAGTATTATATAACTGTTGGACACTTCAGTCAGATTTTTGAAAAACCTCAAAACTTTAAACGTACCATCATGGTCTATTAATATAGAAATTAGCTTTCTTTAGTTCAAGTTAATATGAAAATACTTTCTAGTTAATTGCAATTAAAATACTAAAATTAACTAGTATTACTTGTACTTGTTAGCATACTAACTCTCCAAAACACATATTAAGATCCAATCATCTTACTATCTGAGCTTTCCGTTTTTCTTCTCCCTCTACTTCCATCAATCTCTGAACAAGATGATCTTCCAGATCCACCTTTCTTCGACAGGCATCCACCTCTTCTTGCATCTCCTTTGTAATTGCCTCTTGATCTTTGATTAGGTGCTGCCAAACACAGAAACATAAATTATTGTTGCTAAGCTACTAACCCACTCTTTAACATTTATTAACAATTAATTAAACTAGTATTTTAATATATTCACACATCTCATCCCACTACATATCATAACTGTCCAAGAAACCAATAGTCCCTGCGGTTTTATCCACTTGGAATTACACTAAGTCCGAGTCACTCCAGTGGTCTCGCAGGTTAATACTTGTGTAATTCCATTCCCTGGTTTACACTGGAGCATAAAACCAGAATTCCAACTTAAATGAATTAGGTTCATCATGAAAACATTCTGCACTTTTACAGCACATTTTAGCCAAAACCTCAAAACATTTCACAAATATAAATCATGTTTCATGGAACAGGGACTTATAATAAACACATCTGCAGCTTGAATGCTGAGATGATTTGCCAAAGTAGTACGAATCACCAGTAGATCTGGAAATAGAATTTTAACTCTCACCACCTTTTCTTCACATACGTGAGAGCACATTTACACAGTTTTCTGGAGAAGACATAACCCCTTCCCAGGCTTGCAGGAATCTGCTGAGCTGTGTCAGCAGGGTACTGAAGCAAAGTTAACATATGCGGCCATCTAAGCTTGAATATAGCCCCTCACGGACGGCAGTAAACCAGTCAGTTCAGGGCATGGGCAGGGAAAGCCCGTCTACACAGACTCTTGTGGGCAGACATATATCCTCCGTTAGTTAAATAATTGCTACCTTTCTAGCCTAAAGAGGATGATCACTGTAGAATTAGTTCCCTTAAACAGCTGACTACATGTACTGGAATACAAATGAGCTTAGCCTGGTTGGTGTTATGTAGCCACAATACAGCTGGCTGTGTATTTAATAAATAAATGCTAAAAGAAATTTAGCCCAGTTATGCTCAGCATAGGTTATCAAAGTCTATGGCCAAAAGTTTTAAAAAGCCAAATATAAGCATACGCACTTCAGAATGAAGGTTAGCTATCTGGATGTCCACTTCTGCTTGCATTGCATTGGATCTGTGGGTATGCAAGATGGGCACATGTAGCTGTGATTTCTAAACACTTACTATTTCTAACCAAAACGGACATTACTAAAGCCTTCCACTGGCAGCCTTGCTTTTCAGTCATTAATTATTTATGGTAATTAGCTCATATTTAACTTTAAACAGTATTATTGATTAAAACCCTTTATTACTGAATAGTGCTCTTTCTGAACTATAAGTCAGTCATTTGAGAAAGGTACTGCACATTCCCCACAAACCATCCATTCCTTTTTGTTTAATGATGTTGTTGGCAATTAGACGTTTTTCATCAACTACACCAGTCTGCTCCACTGTTCCCTCCGGAAAATGTAGATATATCTGAATACCACAGATGAAAAGGTGGGAGTTTCTGGGATGAGGAACATATTGTTATAGACTCATTTCTTATTTACACATTCCTCGCTTCTCTCAACCAGCTGAGCACACAGATAAACCCTGCAGCAACCAAATGATAACTCTGCACGGGAGAATAAAATGGGGAGGATGTGGGTATTTTCTCCCAGAAAAAACAGATAACAGTGAGTTCTGTGAATGCTTTTATCAACAGAGGGTTTATTCTAAAAAAGGTATCAGAGAGGCAAAGGGGAAAAAAAAAAAAAAGGGCCTCCTTTTTCCACACAAAGTCTGGTTGAATGAACACAACTAAATCTGAGAACTGCAAAGGAAGAACCATTAAACGTAAACATCTGTATAGTTTCCTAATAATTACTTGTTCAAGAAGCTGTCTTTGTGATTCAAGTTCCATCCGTCGTACTTCTACATCTTGAACAGTAGCAGCCGTTTCCTGCTCTCTCATGGATGCCTTCAGAAGAGAAACACATGAACATACAGTAAAGGAGAAATTCTTCTCCCTTAAAAAAATATCAAGAAGAATGTTGAAAATCCCAAGCCACACCCTACTTCTAAATTCTAGTTAACTTTCCGTCATACCATGAATAATGGAAAATATTGCATATCAACACAACAGGGCAAGGTGGAAGAGGCACGGGAATAGTTTTGCATCCAGCCAAGCACGTTAGGGAAATGTCAGGCTTGATCTAGCACTAATAACCTGCCAGATGCAGCTCCAAATCAAATGAGGAGTCTCTGAATCCAGAACCCTGTGGAGGACAGTACACAGATAGTGAAGTGGCCACTCTGCACCCTGCAAAACCTGTGCTGGGCTGGAGCTAACGAATCTTACAGTGCCCTGACTGCGGAAACAAACACCAGCTGCACTGCTCTCCGCAAAGTGTGGTGCTGAGACACAAGGAATGGCCCTGGAAAGACTCAATTTGTGCCCACTAGGTTCAAAAGCTTCCATTCTCAGCATCTGCATGCAACAGTCCTTGAGCTAGTAACATGGTGCAGAGCCTGGCTTGGCCAGAGGCTGCTGCGGAGCCTCTCAATCAATGGCAGAGTTAATTTGCAATCTGGACGTACAGCCCACAGACAGCTGAGAATTCATTAGTCCTTTAAGGAGCGCATTACATTTTTCAACACTGCCAATATACAGATGAATCTGGCTTTTCTCAGGAATTTTGCCAGTTAAAGCAAGCCAATGGAACACCGTAAGTGCCAAAAAAACCTGTTAAATTATGCATCTACCACTTAATGCAGTCCATCTCATGCTAAATACACCTCTGGGCTCACAAATCACAGTATATCAACTGAAATTTTACTTATGCATTTCTCCCTTGTTTATTTCCGCTAATAAACCTTCCAGAAAAGAACTGCTTGAGTAATACTCAGCCTTTCTTGCAATTTCATCATCAAGACGTTCCAGTTCCATTTGATGCTGATCTTGCTGGTATTTCAGGAAACGCCTTCTCGAAGCATCTAGAAATTGTAGTTCCTTTACTTTCAGTTCTCTTTTCACAGCAGCTAATCTTTAAAGCCAAAACAAACAGAAACAAGGGAACTTGTATATATGAAAGGTCAGCACCAAAGAGCACAAACTTGCACTGCAGTTATCCGTTAGTTACTATGAGCTCATCTCTAACTTACAAAGCTTAGGACAGTTGCTTTCATTCTTTTAAATTGTCTAGTTTTCATTTACAAGACAAAATTAAATTCACAGACACACAGACATCCTCTAATGGCAACGTCCCCAGTTAAGCTTTGAAGTCCTGTTCCCTGTTTCTGTTCTACTCTTATAAGCACTAGTTTACTATTGCAATGATCCAGAACTGGAAACTATTCCTTAGAATAACTGCTAATGCCTTGGTACCTATTTCTGCACAAAATTAGTCCTAAGTTTATTTAGAATATATCAAACTCTTTTGAGGAACAAAACCACAAACTCAGGAATTAGTCTGCAAAGAAAGGCTCACTGCTCTCTTTTAAAAAAAGAACTTACTGTGTAGGTTGCAGAAGTTTAAGAGAAGCACCTATAGACATGGCACTTAGGGACATGGTTTAGTGGTGGACTTGGTAGTGTCAAGTTAATGGTTGGACTTGATGATCTTAAGGGTCTTTTCCAACCTAAATGATTCTATGATTCTATGGTTACTTGTAGTTGATCTAAAAAACTACAGAGATGTTGAAATTCTCTTAAGCGTCACAACTGCAAAATGTACAAACTAACAGTTCAGCTTCAGTACTATCACAACTCTTTGCTCAGCAACTCATATATAAAGCAGTCTTTTTTCTAAATCCACTAGAAATACAAGAATGTGTACAGTCACTGATACTATAAGTGACTTTCATATTTGCAGTGTAAGTCTGCCCACAGTCTCAGTGTGCAAACACACAGCAATTGACTGCTTAAGAGCATTCACAATCCGAAGAGACCAGACAAAAGGCTGGGAGCTGAGACAAAAATACAAAGTGACTTGGCCTCTAATCTGCTGAATTCCCTCAGGCAAGGCAGTAATACAACCCAGATCACTTCATTCCCACACCAAAATCTGACCCACCAGACCACACTGTTTTCCCACATTACAATTTATAGAAATTAGTGGTTATTTCTCCTTTACTCATGGTTAAAAATGTAATAGCAGGATACAGTAGCCAGGCCCCTAATGCTTCTTATATTATAATACCTCTGCCTCTGTTCCGCCAGCTTCTCTTCTTCTTCCAGTAGTGTTTTTCGCCTCTGTTCTTCAGCTTCTCGAAGCGATTCCTGCTTTCGATACCAGGCTTCATCTTCTGCTTTCTGTTCCTGTGCTTTCGCTTCTAATTCATGTGCTAACTGTCTACATGGAAGGAGAGCACATGTTACTAATTCAAGCCAAGTATCAAGAAATTACTTGATTACTTAGAAATCAAAGACTGTACTAGCAGAGAACTGCTGAAATGAGATGTCATGAAAGATTATGGCATCCCCTTTATGTACTGATGAAGTACACGAGGAAGAGTTACAATACTGACTGTTAGAGACAACAGGGCATTTCAGACGAGTGCAGATATTTTCTTCTGTACATTCTTAACAAAAACTAGTTTCTAAAGGTGCCTTGGCACCATGGTACCCACTGATTTCAATAGCAAGCCAAGAACTCCTGGCCCTTCACAAAGTTGGACACTACAAGGTCAGCGGAGGCTTAGGCTCTGACTTATAAGCTTTCAAGTTTGAAGACTTGTGGCCCAGTATTTTCTGCAAATTAACAAACATTTTTTGTTTAACGTAAGACTGCCAATTTAACTTAAAAACGTGTCGAACCAAATAACTCTTAACCTTTACCAGCTATTTAAAGTCCTCCTCCTGAATCTTCTTAATTGTCTCTTTTCTCAGGCATACACATTACAACAGAAAAAGGCAATTGTGTCCACCGGTCCCTCCCAGTCTGATACTGTCTTCAACTTTCCCACTAATACCTCTCTCGTAAGTATTCAATTTCATCCTGTTTGATTCTCTCCCATTCCCGAGTTTGATAATCCACAATGAACTTCGGATATTTATTAAATACAGGGTACTGTCCTTTTGTAAGTGGTATGAAGCCATCAAGCATATGTTGTGGATGGATATCTAGTGGTGTAGCCTCCATAAGATGATAAGCTTCCTTAATCACAATGTTAATGTCCAGGTTGTTACGATGATGAAAGAAATACTGTAAGAGACATACTTCCATTTACATTCTACAAAAGATTAAGCAAGTTTTTAATATACCTATTTGCAAATAATTAGGTAAATTAGCAAGATTTATGTTCCAAAAGTTGATTTAAAAAGGGATCATTAAGTTAGCCTGACCAATTAGTTAAATATCACTGGCTCAAATGACTTGACCCAAACCTCTTCAAGTTGTGAAAGTATGCTCTGGTTCTTTTCCTTCTCTTCAAATGGCCATTTCAATAAGGGATCTGGAAAGCTAGGTGTGAATTTAGAGTGTCTAACTGCCCACACAGACACTCCTACCACTGGATAAACCTCCTTCGATTTTGGTGTTCAAACATGAAGTTTGGAAGTTCCTCTTCATGCAGGACTATTCTTCCTGTCAAAGATCTTATTCACCAAGAAAAATCTTTAAATTGGCTATTATTAAATGTAGCAATAATGTTGTCTGTCTGATGCCTGTCAAACTGACTGCTTCACAGGCACATTTTCAAGGTGGACCCCTTTTGTCTGCCTACAGAGAAGTTTTCATATGAAAAAACCTCCTCCTCCCATGTAAGGTTAAACATAAGGAAACATTTTCATTTACCTTCAAGAGAACATCAAATGCTACTGCCTAGTTTTGCAAATCTGAAAGCAAAATAATGAAACAACATGACAGAATGACTGTGTCTTGCCTCCACAGGCAGAAGTCCATACTAGATCCCCAAAACAGAATTGTTTTGTGGTTGATGAACTACTGACATTCACAAAACGGCTTTTAGTGGCATTAGAAAGCTTATGAAAGCTCTCGTTGCACGTAACTGCAGGAAATTGCTCAATATTTTACTCATTTATTGTGTATTTGTCATGTACTATATGATGGTGTTCAGAAATATGTAATAATATATTAATATGAAAATGAACCATCTGCTTCTAACCTCCATAACGACAGATACCATGTTTTATACGTCTCTGTAGGTACACTTTCATATGACTGACTTAAATATGAAGACATTTACCTCAAAATCTGCTGTTTGATTGCAGTGAAGCAAGGGAACTCTGGAACATATAATATAGGCAACAACAATAATTAGGAAGTACGAAGGATGGTTGGAGAAGATATTGTCAAAGACTTTCAGCCATTCTTCTCTTGTTAGAACCTCAGAGAACAGTGTTTCTAGAAGAGGCCATGCATAAACCTACATTATTTGGGAAAATGGACAAAATAATCTGTTAGTATAATTTTACCATTCCTTTAAAAAAAAAAAAGAAATTTCCTGCCTTATACCAAGAATCTATTGATTTATGAAAGAAACAGGAACTAAACCAGAATAGTTTTATCACCCTTTATAAACATTCAAAATTAATATGGGGTGATTATAAATAAATTTCTTATTTCACTGGATGTCCAAATCTTCTATTTAGATTTGTGAAGCTAAAATAATCTCTAATGATAAATAGGGTTTACAAAATTAATTTGTATTAACGAACATATAAATTAAGTAATTTTAATTTGTATTAAAACCTATGTCCACTTCAAAAAATAGTACATTTATAATTTGATGAGTATATTTTCAAGCAATGTGGACCTGAAACCAAAGGACTTCTAAGAACTACAGTAGCATGCATGTGAAATTATGATCATGGAAAAGGAAAAGCTGCAGGAAAGCAATGATATATTCTTTACACTCCCATATCATTCACTGTTATTTAATGAAAACTCCCTCACAAAGAATTATGTCAAAATAAAAGACTAGTGCACTATCATTCACTGCAGTGACATTTATATACAGAAGTTGGCTAGGATATTACCTGTGAAGTCACATTGTATTTTATTAAATGCTGAAGTAGTTCTTTGTCATGATGTGCCAACACATTTTCCATCATACTAAGGACATTAACCGGAGGATTGGGAAAATACTCAAACCAGTGCTGACAAAAATTAACTGAAAGAGACAAAAAGCCCAACACAATCCACTGTAATCCAGAGCGATAGACTCTTGACAACCTTAAGGTTTTGTTACAAAGCCTATGAATTTAAGAGGTAGCTTTAGGCAAGCAGAACCTATTTAAGATATTCCCATCTCTCCTCTTTCCTAGCATTTATTGCTAAACCATTCCCACAGTACACTGCTCTTCCAGCTGCACTGGCATGACTGTTTGTGTCAACACACTGTGAACCAGACTGGGGAACTAATCTGGCTCAAAAAAAAAAAAACAAAAATCTGTGTGCTGTGGGACTAAATGGTTGGAGGCAGATGGGAATATTTAAAACTGGTATTTCTGTCTCATGAAACTACAGCCTGTATCAAGTAATTTTTAACATACTAAGAATAATATCCATAACTTGGATACTTATTCACTAACAGCACTTGTTTGCAAAGTGGGTATGTATGCTTGGCAGCACATATCTTCTGTGAACCTAACAGCAGCTGCAACGACTAATTTAAGTGTAAAGCACTTCAATTTAGAATGTTTCTTCAGAAGACAGCCATAGCCAGCTTTCAGCCAAATGTCTAATTTTGAGTTACCACATGCTTAGGACAACTAAACACAGTAAAAACTTAAGAGAGATTATTCCCTTTTGACTGGGAGTGAGTGAGGGGGTGGGTCTGTGTGACTACTTGTGTCATGTCTCAGAGATTTTAATTATTGTGATATAATTATGCTAGATACATTTGTTTTTACTGATTAGACTTTACAAATACTGTTAAACTGCTAACTTTCTGCTAGAAACACTACAAAAGGAAGTCTAATATCTTGTTTTTATTTACAAGCAGGTATTTGTTTTAAGCATACAGTTGCCACATATTAACTCTTTGCAACACCTTTAGCAGAGAGCCTGGTGACCTCTTAGGAAATACCTCATTCATTTCATCAGGAAAAGCTCTTTTGCATGGGAAACCTTAAACATGTTGCAGCATATCTGAGTTTTTTAAATAGTTGCTTACCTACTACTGTAGCAACAACTTCAAAGCAGATCAGCTGATTGTTCTGGAATAATTTTACAAATGGGAATGCTAGCAAAGGAATATAAGGCGTCTCAGCAAAGATAGCAGACCAGTGAGCTAGAGCGGATAAGGTCCTATATGGAAAGACAAACAAAGGTGTAGAAAACATCAATCGAAACTAAACAAAAACCACAATATGCATTTTAGAACCACAACGTAGAAAGATTGTAAACCTCAAGATAGATGCAGGATTACATGAGTTATAAAAACAAAATTGCATAAGGGCACTACTATTTCATTTTAGAATTTTCCTTACAGATGATTCCAGCTACTGGATACATTTCAGATCACTAAATGAAATTAAAAATCTATAGTATTTAAATAAATATATATTTTACCTTTGTAAAACTCTCAGCAGTTTCCTACTTTTGATGGGATACTCATTTTGAATATTCACAAAAGCACCGTGGGTACCCTTATCTATTAGGCTGCTGAATGCTAAGTGGTTTTCAGGAAGTTGTAATAAGGAACGCCAAACAAACATCCTGCAATTAAAATGCAGACTTAGTCAAGCAACTTCTCTTTCATAGGCCAGTAAACACAAGCGATTTTATTTTGTGCAAGCATGAACACTCACACAAACATACCTGTACTTCGCTGGATATTCTCCAAATCCTCTCAATAAGGCCTGCAGACGTTTCTTGTTCAATCCACCTGGCAATTCGTTCTACAAAATTAGGAATCAACAATAAATGTAAGGATTTCTTTTTCATAATCTCTTTCCTTGCACTCTAACCGATGATAGTAGCTAAATACTGAAGTTCCTAACATAATACTAAAAAAAAAAAAAAAAAGTACTGCTATCTGTTATATTTGAACAACAAAAAAGATAATACAAAAGATCATTCATCCTCTACTGGACAAAGAACAGCTGCCATTAATTTCAGTCAGCAGAAAATCAGACCAAACTATGCAAAATACTGACAAAAGAAATAGATTATATTGTGACGAATGTTACAGGAGGATATAGATATAGGGGTGTGTGTATATATATATATGCACATGTGTGTATATATATGAGAATACATATACATATGAGATGCAAGATAAAGACAGAGAGAGAAGATGGCATAGTGATGATGGAAGGGAAATAAATGTAACAGTAATGCATCTTCTAAATAATTAACAAAACAATGAAATGGCTTCTAGGCAGACATTTTAGAGGTGACAGTTTGCTAGAAGGGAAGCAGATCAGATCCAGCAAATACCAAATGTGTCACAAGTTGCTTGAACAACTTCAGAAGTACCCCAAGCTGACTGGAGGCAGCTCTGGCTGTGTCACATAATACTGGAATATGGGCTAAACAGAGAGAGGGAATGGAACTAAAACTACCTCAATGCCCTCTCTGCTCAAACACCCAAGTGAATCAGTGCCTGAACTTACTCTTTGAAGTAAGTGGCTAAATATTTTGTTGCAATGAAATTTAAATGCCGCAGACTGGAGAACAAAGTATTTGTAACTTTTTCCTACCTCTTTATTTTCAAGTGATGTGTTCACTTGCAGTTTTAGCAATCTGGTTTGAATTTTGCTTCCTTTCGATTTCCAAGGCTGCTCTGACCTTCCTGAAGTCACTCTCATTGTCAGTTTATTTGCCTCTGATTTGCACTTGGACCAATCTTCTACTACTTTGAACATGGGTGGTGGATGCTAATATTAAGTGAAAATACCTGGGTTAACATCTTGCAAGACAGACTAAATAACACTATAATTTGACGTTTATTCTATTTTATATGCCATATTTTTGAGCTTGATGGCCATAGCAAGAAGAAGAGAGACACATTTATACCATAAATAAATATAGATGGATTGTATACTCCTGAATAAGTATGCCAGCGAATAAAACTGCTGTAACAAACTAGAAAGACTGTGGGAAGGTTTATGTAGCTTCCAAACCAACTAAAACATCATAGTATTACATTGGTTAGCAAACACTAAAATATAATTGGGATAGTATAAATGTGTATCACGTACTGTTCAGGTTATTTACTTTAGTGTGTTTCTCACAAAAAAATATTTTGCATTTCTATAGCACCAGATAAAAAGAATACAAAAGACCTTTACAAACTTTAATTAGTCTTCAGTGTCAGGGAGGTATTAATTGAATGCTAGAGATTGGGAAAGCAAGTAACAAAGTGGACATCCCAGTCACGTCAAACTGGCAGCAAAAGTGCAAATGGAATGCATGTGTGACATCTTTACACATCCTTCCTCAGCTCCAACTCCGTCATTACCTAAAGCTGGTTACTGTTTACTTCAAAGACATGGTGATTAAAGATATATGGAATTCTGGATTTAGAAACCTGACTCTCATTAATAAATTACTTTAATAAAATAAGAACAGGCATTTAGAATGTTTGTTATTTAGGAAGGATTAGGAGTATGATTGTGCCATAATGATGGATGCTGGTATCCAGTAACAAAGTAAGAACAACAAAATCACAGTAACAAAAACGCCATTGATGCCCACAGTTTAAGGCAGCATCAGTTGCAAAACATTTCCTATAGGAAATGGAACAGAAGCAGCACAATTATGGTGTTTCTACCTCCCCCTCAAAATGTCATTACAAAGAGAAACTGGTCCATACAAACTGCTGGAGAAAGAAATACCATCTCCCCCTCCTCCTAACACCAGAAACACAGTGATATATATACTTTAAAAACATCATATTACCTGGTAGGCTGGAGTAACTATGAACAGAACTCTACAAACCACTTTTTCTTTATTTGTAGTCTTAAATATGTCTGCAACACATGTCTGCAAACTACTGCTGATACAAAAGTTATGTAGACAAATACCAACTTTAATGAGATTTACTACTGTTTTAAGAAATATAAAACACTCTACCTTATTTCCTTCTTGAGTCAAAGCCTGGACACTGTATAAATTAAGGCTACCATTTTCCATTACTGATGCAATATACCGCCCATTGGGGCTAATCACTGCTGTACTTATTCCCTCTTCATGACTCCCAATGTCAAAAAGAAGTTTGCAGGTATCTATATTGATAAATCTCATAATATTATCTTGACTTAACACTCCAAGGACCTATAAGTTAAAAGGATTCATCAATTAATACTGTCATTGTAAAACAAAGAGAAATACCCAATACAGCAATGACATTGCACTAAGCTAAAAGGACAACTGAGCAAACATTTAGCCCAGTAACTTTCCTTTTGTATGGTATGGGTCTATATCCCCAGTGTCCCCCAAAAGCCCTCAAAAGTACATGTGTTGAACCAACTAACCAAATACTCCAGCCTTAAGCTTTGTGAAAAAACTGACCTGGTTGGAGCCCCCATCAAAACTGTCAGGGAGGAATTCCAAGTGACGGACAGCTCGTACTTTTGTAGGCATCTGGATTATTCTTATCAACTGCTTTGATTCTAAACACCATAAGTGAAGATGATTTGATTTTCCACCAGCTACAAAGATCCGGCCATCTCTGAATCACAGATGAGGTAAAGTTTCCATCAGAATACTATAATTTAAGTTAGTATTAGCTAAAGAGAGAGAGACCATACATTTCCTTCTATGCCCTCGAATAACTTTTGAATCTGTCATTATTCCTGTCATACCCTCCTGAAAGAGCAAAATCATAAAATTTGCTTTTGTAAAGGATACTTTAAACCTTAATCTAGTTTAAAATCAACTTCATTTCAGCTGCTATGGGACTGTAATAAAAACTGCTATTGATCCTTGCTGAAAGTATCAGTCACAGCAGAGTTCAAAGTATATAGTACATAGCTCAATACTTCCATAAAACATTACAGATACGGAAAGAAAACCCGTTTTAAAACTACAATTTTTGTAGTCCACCCTTAGCATCTTTAAAACAGCAATTTACCTGGTAACTGCAAAGACCTTATAAAGTAAAACAGAATCTTCTACAGGAGTTGGCAACCGGTATTTACAGTGAAGAGTATCAAATTCCCATGCAAAAACAGAATTATCTTTGAAACAGCTGAGGATGGTGTTACTCAGTGGAAGAAAAAAAACCTGGAAAAATATGGAAAAGAAAAATATGGAATATGTTGTCAAGGAAGTACCCTTTAAATTGGACCAAAGTGCATGGCAGAATAAAATACAGCAAGAAACCAGGACAGTATGGCTATTACTATAACTGTGTAACACAGCTGCAATGCAAGGCTTGGATCCCACAGGCAGCAGGTCCCCTTCCCTGTTAGAGCCTAGGCAGGCCCGCTCTCCCTTGCACTGGTTCAGAACTTCTTGTACCCTTTGCTCAGCCAGTTTAACTCACCAAAATGACACCAATCTATGTTATTTTTATGATTGTTAAACTGTCTTGTGGAGGTTTCTGATGAATTCCAGAGAGGACATGATATAAGTGGTGAGAACATGAACCCAGGAGCAGTACAGGATGGGAGACGTGAGATAGAACTGCTCACTCAGCAGCTGCTTGTTGCATCTTCTACAAACTAGCTTCAGCATTCAAATAGTACCAAGAGCCTGCAAATGCACTCCATGAAGCATTCAATCTTTAGACTTAAATTCCTTAGTTTTATGTACAACTATTAAAAGTAAAAAATATTGTAGAAAGTTTAGCAATGTATTCTCCAACTATGAAATGCAGGTTTTACTGTGAGGATGAATGAAGATAAAACAAAAGAGCTTGTAAATATATTTTTTCAATTATTCTGAAGGTATTTATTGTTTATAATAATCTCTTTCAGTAAGAAAAAAAAATGTGTTATTTCTATTTCTATATGTCATCAGATACATTCTTGCTTAATGACAAATTATTGGTTTAGATGAGAGGTTCTATTTTGGTAGCACCACATGCAGCTTCAGTAAATTCCCTATACCTATAATTTTGAAGGTTAAACTGAAAATGTTTTCTGGCATCTGAACACTGAAGGACTCACTGGCTGAGATTTACAGTCCGCGCTACGAAGTTCAGAGCTTTGGTCTGAATGGTCTCTTGGGACCTTGAAAATCTCTAAATCTGGATACATGAGATGGGATTCAACTTGCTGAATGTTAGTGACTGAAAGTTGGATGTTCAGGCCAAATTAGTCACTTGACAGTGAGCAGAAG
>NW_010554012.1:643-6450 GCF_000687285.1 Phaethon lepturus | reverse complement strand
TTATCATAAGTTACCTGTGGGCAAAGAGTCGCCTCACCTACCAGCATCATTTACCTTCAGACAGACTGAGCTGCCTGTCCTGCTTCAATGACCCTGAGGAAGTCTAGGCAATGAATTGAGAGCAGGTGCCCATCATACAGATGGATGAAGATTAAATTTTGGTAAACTGGAATACTGAACAGTTCCTCATTTTCTGCTTTGCCCTAGAAAAATACCACAAGATGGTCACAAGCAGTTGTTGAATAAGCAGTGATGCTTTGAAAATGGTCATTACAGAAGTCTTCTCTTAGTTGCTCTTTCTCATTTTTTTTTCACCTGCTGTTCTTACAGCATGCAGCTCAGTATCTTTTTAAATTAGCTTTGCCCCATACCAACAGAAGGTGTATGTTGGAGTGCAATGGGACTTAAGTGAAGAGGCACCAAAAAGTACAATGCAGTGACTGGCGTGACACTACTACGATGGCTCAGACAGCAAGCAAGAATCCAACTTTGGACAATGAGTGTCAAGGCTGTGGTCTAATAATAAATCTGATCTTTAATAAAGCATTTATCTGTATGTCTTAAACAGCAACATGGGAGTAAGTATCATTATTTCTATTCTAAAGACAGGATATCCAGATAAATTGGATTATTTGCATAATGTCCCATGAGAAATGGTAGAGCCAAACCAAAAGTGCAGGCTTGATTTATTCCACACCCAAACAAGTGATTTATTCATTCAACCACAGTCACTGCTGTTTGGATTTAAAGGTTGTCTCCATACAGTAACATCCTGATCCTACCAAACTCCAAGAGCCATTTATCAATAAGAAAGATACTGAGCAGTAGAAAAATCTTGTCGACTGAAGAAATACAGTCATCTTTGGAGGGAAGACATGATAATCATTTTAGGAACTTGCACTACACAACAGTTTTAATAAAACAAACAAACAAAAAATTATGCATGATCTTCCACAGTAATTGCTAGGTGACTATTTCAGGCTGACAAAATTTCTGCCTGACCTAGAACACAGTGAAGACAGTCAAATGAATAGCCTTGTTCTCTGCAAAATCAGCATGGCTTTTTAGTGACCAGCCTGATGAGAATTTTAGTTTGAAGTGGTGTTTCTAAGACTACTCATTGCAGGGCAGCACGTGTGTAAGCAATGCTCAGGCACTGTGTCAATACTTTCTGTAGTACTTATGACAAAGTTTGACATTTGGTGGCGCAGGCAGACCTGTTTAAAGCAGCGTAATGCTAAGGAAGACCTATTTAAACGACTCCCTGACACGAACACGTCATCCTTCTCATCCCCTGTTGTTCCAGTGTAAGTGTCTGTGCAACAAACCAAAGCAAAGAAACCACTAGGCTGAGAAGCAGCAATTTCTTTTTGCTGAGTTACTTCTCAGCTTTGTTGTTCCCACATTCAGTGCTTAGCATGCATATAAAGAAAAACAGCTTTGGAATAAGCAGTTGAATAGGGTAGGCAGTGGTGACTGTTTGAAGTTACCATTATGACACCAAAACTGTTTTTTTAACACCACCCTTAATCCCTGTATCATTCAGGTTGGAATCAAACTCTGGAAGTCCTCTGAGTCCACCCCCAGGTCAAAGTAGGGTCAATCTAGAAAATGGCTCCAACTTCCAGGTTAAATTGGGTTAGTCAAAGTCATATTCAACCAAGTCTTGAGTACCTCTAAAGATGGAGGTTCCTTAAAACTTCCCAGGAGATTGAACTATTGCAACTATTGAGTCATGATGCCAGTGGTCTGGATGATGTGACAAGATGACAGTTAGGGAGATATACCCAAAGAACACAGAAAAGATTCAGCTGTATTGTAAAAAATATTTTCAAGTACTATGATTTTAACATGCGGTGTTACTCCTACTGAGGTATGCTTGTTCACCCTTTAGCAATTGCTCTTTACTCACCTTCTGTATACCCACAGACTGACGAACATTCAGCTTTCTTTTTCTTTGAAAGGTGTCCAAGTCCCACAGTTGTGCTGTGTCAGCGGATGTAGTGATGGCATACCTGCCCGAGCCATGGACAGAGATGGAAGACACCGAAGAATCATGTCCCCTCATCCAACTAACTAGCTCCTTGGTTTCTGCAGGAGTTGATGAAAAAGATGAAAAGGATATGAAAGTCACTCAAAGTGAAACAACTACTACTTTACTTTTTATTGCCAACACTATGCTATGAAAGAGACTTTTATGCATATCTAGTATATGGCTATTTACCATCACAGCCCAACAAACAAGAAACAAAGGTATCAGTCTTTATATAGTTATTATACCTTAGAGAAACATAACCATCTCCTCACCTCCAGGTAACAGATTTCATAAGTTATTCTCAGTTCTACACAGAAAGCTAACTTGCACAGACTTGTTTAATTTAGCCTAAGAATCAATCTTAGAAAGTCATGAGCACTATGATCAGGTAAATTCAGGATGCGGATTATCCAATGTGAACACCTGCAGTAATCTCTAGAAGTTGAGGCTGAATGTTCTAGTTAAAATCCTCCACTTGTTTTTACTTGTGCATGATATGTATAGATGATTACGCAGCTATTTATAGGTGCAAGGAAGAAAGGTTTAATGACAACAGGCTATGACTACAGAAAGGCACAGTCAGAAAGCAACACCTCATTAATTCTTTCAGAGTCCAAAACATTTTTATGCTGTGTATTGCATACTAAGGAACTGATTCCTCTGACTGCATTGTCTCCCACTTGTGACTGCATGACCACTAATCTCCCCTCGGTCACCAAACTGTATTTGTGGCAATTACACTATTTACATTGGGTAGTTTGCCTGACAGCCCACGGGGTGGTTCCAGCTGACCTACTCCTGTGGCATCAAAGATGGGAAATGGCTATAAAGCAGCTCATGAAGCCTAACAGTCAAACTTCTGCTGCGCTTACAGATAATTGAGTGCTTAAAGCTACTGTCACATGGGAAGATGACATGGGATTACAGAGTATGGCTTCTAAAGCAGGGGATGGAGCCCACCAACTAAGTATTATCTAATATACCTCCATGGATAGTTTACCCAATATTGACTCATGTGAATAACATTTATGTGAATAATATTTATATTTTAAGACATTCTTCAGTATGATTTGGTATCTGGAAACAGAACCATATAAACATGTAGGACTCTGTGGAATAATTAAGAAGATTTCTCTAAGTGCATCCAAAATCTAAGTTTGGTCTTACTGTGGTTGAAAGGAGGAGAGAAAGCAGAGGATTTCAGACCTTAAATATGACTCTTCCTCTATTTTGAGAAATGATGTGTTACATTAAAATCTTCAGTAATAATATCAGACCCTCAAATTGCAGATGAGTCATTCCTATGGCTTTTGAAAAAAAAATTAAATCCAGATGATGAGAGACACTACAGCTGCACTTTTTGATAGGTTAAGATTAATTTCTGAAGAATGAATTGTCAATGCCTTCCACCTTTTAACTTCTAACCAAGACAGACACACAGCTGGCCTGTGAAGTTAATTTTAGGTATCTCTTTTGAATAAGGATACAGATCTACTTACATACTCAAAAGTACTGATAGTTCTTTTAGTATATATTGTCACGCTTCAAATATTTTACTGTGGATATAGGTAACAAGTAGTTGAGTTGCAAACTAACATATCGTCAACTGATTTTAGTTTGATTTTACATACAACACCTCATTCTAAGCAAACGTACAGAATTGCTTTAACAAAGGTAACATACATAATTGGGGTCCTGTGCTAGACTTCAGTTAAACAAACATCTGCATGACTGTGAGAACAAGAGACTTTGACAAAGCAAAGCTTCATTTACCCACAGGACTATAACACCAATAGGCCCAAACTGTGGGGTTTTTTTTTGGAAGAACAGATGGCATGAAATACATAGTAACATTTCCATAAAAAAAACCTTAAAGAAATTGAGATTGAAACTAAAATTATATAGTTTTTTAGAACAATCCAGATAGTAAGCCTTTAAATTTCTCCTTACCTGTATCAAAGCACTTAATGGAATAATCTGCCAAAGCTACCAGGAATTCTGTCTTTCTGCGAAGATTAAATGCCAAAGCAGTGCAAGCCTGCATTGTCCGCTGAACAAGGTTGAACCTATTTAAAAATACGTGTTCTCATTGCATTAGGAAATTTTGGCTCATAACATTAAGTGGAGTAATAACTTAATCAGTTTCAATATATTTCACTGACAAAAAAATAACTCAAAAGTGAGCAATCATATCCAATTATGATAAAAATATTAAAACTCAGTAGTGTAAATTTGAAAAGATTGACTAATATATTTCTGCAAATGACAATAAACTAGACATAATATTGTAATTCATGGCTTATATTATTAATTGATCAGTACCATTCAAAGAATAATTTCTTGTCATAGTATTTAATTGCTTACATTCTATGAAATTGCTGTTTGTTCAGTTTAGAGTTATAAGCTACTGATCTTTTGGAGCAGCTAAACTAATAAAATAATATTCAGGGAGCCCACAGGGGCTTGCAGTTTCAGCTCTGAGAAAACTGCTATCTATTTCCACATTCACAGAAAACTGAGGGTTAAAACCAGACCTGTGGCACGGTGTTCAGGCAAGTTCCATGCCTCTGAATGTTACAGATGTCAAGACACTTAAAGTGACTCTCACCTGTTTCCAACCAAGTCAAAAACATACATATTTCCTTGGTGGTCTCCAGCGAGTAGGGAATCTCCGGAACTGTCAAAAGCCACATTCAGAAAACGTATTGTCTTTGAATGGTATCCTTTGACACTATGAATTATGTTTACTATAAGTCTGTGAAGAAAGCAAGCAAAACAACCAAGCTTAGAACTGTTTTATTATCACATATTTCTCCAAGACCTATGATTAAAATGTTCCTATGTTATGGTTTTACAATTCTAATAATTCACAGTATTCTATAAAAAATCTTCTTCCATGAAAAATCAGTATTTCTAACATTAAAAAAATATACTAAATAAAAAAAGTCATTCACTATGTTGGAAAGTAGTTAGGAGACATGTAAAGCACGTGGGAGAAATCTACCACTCACGATCCTTTTATGTGGCTCCTAGTTACATGACTTTCAATTATATTAATGAATAACACTAACACATATGCTGATGTATCACCTATCAATGTATCTGAAAGTCCAATTCAGCACTCAGCAAGGAACCTAGCTCTTCATTATCAACTTAAAGAAACACACTAGAAAACTGAGAAACTATGAATTAGTCAGAAACCACTCAGATTAGATTGGGGTGGGGAAAAAAACAGCTTTAATACCACTTCTTTCCAGAGTCTTCAAAAGCAAGGAAGCAAGCCGTTTTTATCATTATTCATCTGAGATATTATGGAACAAAAGTTGCTGGTTTTTCACATTCTATCCTTGTACTGTGCTGTTAGCACAGAATGGAGCCCGATGCAGAACTAAAGCCCGTGTGCAGAATAAGCCAGAAGAGGAAGGTTTTTCCAGGAAGCAGGACATTAAGATTTGAGAGATCTGCTACACCTGGATTTCTCAGATAACACTGGGCCAACTAATTATTTTCTACCATCAGTTACATGTAACTTTAGAGTCTAAAATTGTACAGGATATTGGCAGGCTGATTAAAGACTACAGGGCATTTGCAAAAGACTGTGACCATTGCTGTATAGCCAGATGCTGATGGCTACCTGAGCCACCAACGGCCAAGAGTAGAATAAGCAACCCAGCACCTGGATGCAGCTGTTGGCATATGTACAAAGTGTGAGGGAATATCAGAAGAAGGGTCATGGAGTCCTCGTACAGACTAGAGACAAAATTAATTTTAC
>NW_010554012.1:0-612 GCF_000687285.1 Phaethon lepturus | reverse complement strand
TTCCTGCAGTAAAAGGGAAGGGCCATAAAAATGAAATTAGAAAGATGCTAAGCTAATTTGTTTAAACTATAATTAAAATTTAGTGATGCTAAGATCTTTAGGATCATAAAAAAGATACAAGGTATGACTTCTGATTCTAAAAACACCCTGAAATGTGAGTACTTATCAGGGTAGTTACAGCATCTCCCAGGACTTCCTTAACACTGCCCTCTGACTTTCAACAGTTCCTTTACCACTAAACTAACCCTGGAAAATAAAGTTAGGAATTCACAGAACTGCATCCAGCTTCTCCATGCCAAACACTACACAGGTACTCCAAAGTAGCATTCTCAGTACAGCTGCTCTTCAGCTTGGGCCAGACAATATTTTCCTAGAATTTAACATTTTAATTAAACTCTCGTAGGAATTCACCTATGGTATTTTGCTCAATACAATTAAAACAAAAAAGCTAAACGGGGAGAGTTGTCCAGGCTGTTGCCCTGCCCAGTTGTGAGCACCTCTGAGCAGGGAGGTTTTACGGTCTCCTTGGTGACCTGCTCCACCTTCAACAGGAACGTTTCTCCCCACTATCTAACCGGGAACGCCGGGCCGTACCTCCAGAAGCTCAGATGG
>NW_010554011.1:0-20251 GCF_000687285.1 Phaethon lepturus | reverse complement strand
TGACCACAACCCCCATTCCCCGTCCCCCTGGACTACTCAGGGTGGGAGAAGGGAGAGAAATCGGGGTGAAGTTAAGCCCAGGAAGAAGGGAGGGGCGGGGATGGTGTTTTAAGATTTGCGTTTAGTTCTCATTACCCTGCTCTGATTTTGATTGGCAATTAAGTTAATTTCCCCAAGTCGAATCTGTTTTGCCTATGACAGTAACTGGTCACTGATTTCTCCCCGTCTTTATCTCAACCCACGAGCCTTTCATTACATGTTCTCTCCCCTGCCCAGCTGAGGAGAGCAGTGACAGAGCGGCTTTGGTGGGCACCTGGGGTCCAGCCAGGGTCAACCCACCACAGGCAGGTACACTTACCACAGTTTGATTGTGTTCCATAAATGTAATCTGACGTAATGATTGTGGCACTACTCACTCTCTGCACAAGCGTCCTCATCCTCCTCTTCATCCACGTTAACTTCCTCTGCATGCCGTCTTTCAAGTGCTCTATAAGGAGGTGGCAATTTCATTGGAGGCGGAGCCCCATATTTTCTCTAATGGATTCAAAGACAAATAGTTACATGTTTTGTAACCTCCACACACAAGAAGAAAAGTCTTACTGTCTCTTGCACTATATGTGTATATACACAGCACTTAATTACAATGCTGAATTCTGCAACACGGGCTTTTTATGCAAGAAATCAGAACAAGAAGCGACACTGAACATCAAAAAAAGAAAATACAATTGTGCACGCACATTTACTTGTTGACAAACTACTTGTGTATCATTATAAACATGAAAGTGTGAACATCAATCAAGGGTTAAAAATAAACATTAAGTTTTACCCATTTCTCATTAGAGACTCAACAACAAAATTGTCTGGTACTGATAAAAGTCAAACTTTTAAGTACAAAACAAGAACTCAATCTTCTTAGTGCATCTACAAATAGTTAAACATAACAGTTCATCAATATTTTAGCTTAAATTTTAAAAAGATTTTGAATTTTAACTCACAATAAAATTCTATTACCTCACATAAATACAGGCAGCTCCTATAATGATGCATATAGCGGCGCATAGCAGGCATAAAGAATAGGCTCTGAATCTAATGGCGGTGCTTGTTCGTCTGAGCAACTGTTTTTATAGCTCCAAGTAACCGGATCGTACCTTAGTTTGCTACATGATTTCACTAAATTACATTCAACTGTATCCCATGCAACCCCACTACTGATAGCAGGATGCACTTCAGAAAGGGAACACCGAGTACAATATGCCATTAGAGCAACCAGAATGCCCATAATTAATTTCTTCTATAGCTGGGAAATACGACTCAACACCCAAACATCAAAACCAGAATAAAAATTTTTCACCGTATACAATGAAAGCTGAACCTGCATATGGATTTCTAATATCTTGAGCCTAAGTTTGTATAGAATAGTCTAACTAGCAAACTGCAAAGAAAGCTACATAGAAAATTTTGTGAGACAAGATATACACCATCCTATCCATTTAAAAAACATTACAGGAAAGTACTGCACTGAAGACAGCATAACAATAATAAATGAAATTAATTCAATCCAATAGTAGTAAGAGTGTATAAGAGCACTTGGAAACACGACAGCTGTTTCCCCAAAGTATGCAATAAACCAAATATGCCTCCCACTTTTTGCTTGATGCCAGCAGAGGCAGAACTGTACAAAATCCAGAAGATCCAGGAAGCGTGAGAGGACTCAGGTTCCACAGGTAAAGATGAAAAACTTGCAGCCCCAGTTTCAGCTGCCGATAACAAATCGGTATCACTATGATTTAGTAATAAATAGTCATAGTCTAAATGTTGACCCTTTAGCTTTTTAAGACCTTAAACATTTGTTAGAAAGTCTGTGTGAAATTGCATGAGACAGCTAAGCTTATCCAGCAGTTTGCCATGGCTCAGAAGGACAAGCTTCTCTTGTCCCTCCTGACCCACTGAAAAGCCAGATGAATAAATTGTGCCAGAGTACTCCATTACATCATGTTTTTGTATTAACACAGCTCTTTCCAGCACAGAGGCAAAAGCACAGTTTACATAGCCAACCAGCAAAATAATGTTAATATCTGGTTTGCCCACAAGTAGCTCAATTGTTTTAAGTGGTTTTATATAAATTACTTCAAGTGATCATTTTTAAACAAACAGATCAATAGAGGAGGATAAACAGCAACAAATCAGAGAAAACATTCAGTATTGAAAAGATCATTAATTGTACAGGAACAGGCAAATTCTCCAGCTGGATGTGGCTGCTTTTAAACCAAACTCTTTTGTGACACTTTGAAGACTGGACTAGAAATATCATTGATTCCCCATAGGGACACAGACTAGTAATCCACTAATAGCAACTCTTTCCAACTTAGAGATGCCCCTACTGTAGCACAGTATGACTTCTTTGTGAATCAATGTTCAAAGCTAAAAGGGAGCTACATATTTATGCATTGAAGCTCTTCGATATTTCCACCCACCAGTTTACAGCACCAGTAGATGAAAAAGGTTTGAAAACGATTAGGCTCCCTCTTTAACCTCCGAACACTATAGAATGCAACACACTGGAGTCCTAGAGATTAAAGGCAGCACACTGCAAGAGGATGAGTGCTTTTGAGATTAGAAATATAGATAACAAAACCAAGAAAAGGGGATTTTCTAACTGCTTCATTATAAGTATTATCCACTGGCTTGAAAGCATGACTTCAACACCTTTCTTGATTTTTTTGAGTAACTGAGCCTCATAGCTTCTGCATCTGACAGGATTTGAAAGGAGTCTTACAAAAACTTTTGGAGACAAGAGGGCCTTCTCAGTTATCCACCACACGCCAGACTATTGAGTAGGATGAGTAGGTGAAAAGCTCATTGTATTTGTAGCTGGCATATTAAACTGCACCAGGCAAAAGTTATTGTCTGCACCAACTCTATCTCTGCTCCTCCAGTTCTGACACCCTCAAAGTACCTGACCTACACTCATCAGCACAGTTCCCACAGAAAAATACCTCGGCCATTACAGCAATCTGGCTGAGTATGACAAATTTTTTCCCCCATTGCAGCAATTAAAATAAATCCATTGGTTTAGACCAAACAGATTTTTTTTCTCTTTTAAATCTGCTGTGAAGTCGCTTGAAAGTTACTGTGCAGTAATTGCTTCACAATTAGCTGTCCAGCTACAGATCACTCGGTCATTTCCTTGTTTTACACAGCAATGGGAAATGTAGGAGACTTGGCAGATTTAATTATCCTATAACATGATTTTACTGAATTTCAGCCAGCCTCACATTAAGGATATCATTTGTGTACATGCTATTATTCCTCTGTTTCTACTGAACAAAAAGAATCAATTTGCCTCCACGTGGAGCAAAGCAGGTACTTCCAGAAAGATGCCAGTGAAGAGCTGCAATAAGTACAGGGTTTCAGCACCCTGGGGAGACCCACAGAACATTTGTCAGAAACCTGCCTTGTATTTGGCAGAAATTTGGCAAAAATTACTTGAATCAAAGATATTTCAACAAAACACTCCAAATTTCATTTCTGACTTGGAGGAGGCTTATCATAGAGTTATAATGCGTGCTATTATACCATTTGATTTAGCATAACTTGGGTATAGCATTGAATGGATAAATACCTTTTCACTCTTCTTTTCTTTGACTGCATCCTGATCTTTGCTGCCTTTGATTCCCTTAGGCTGTATGGCAGAAACCACCTGAAAAATAATGCATATATTATGTATATTAGAAAGAGCATTATAGCTGCAAAACAAACATCCAAAAGTTGGGTAATGGCAATAATAAAGTTACCCAGTGCACTCTTCATTTTGCCCTATGCAGAAGGGCATCGCAGTGCAGTCTTTAAATCACATTTTTACTGAATTTACAAACATTCTCTACTTTTAGTGCTCACTGATATCTAGCCCCATCTCTCCATTCAATTAAACATTACTCTGAAGTCAATAATATGGATGCACACCCTTGATACAGAGCTCAGTATAGACTCCTGAAGTGTCAGTTCTTAATTATTCCGATAGAGACCAATGGCCATGCACACAGACACGTTATAAAAGAGAGCATGTTTAGCCTCCATGTAATATCCCTCCTTGCTGTTCTCTATTCTTTCAAAATGTAATATATTCCCACTCCTCTGGCAGCACCTTATTTTGGTGAATGGGAGTTGGGACTGTGCAGCACCGCTAAAAGTCTGTGAATGTCCAGTTTCTTACAGCCTACAGTTCAAAGCAAAGCAACTCAAAATTTCAAGTTGTCTGTCTTTCCCTTGATCTCTCTTGACCGACTAGGAAAGCAAAGGTCGGAGATGCAGATGAACACTTATATGTTCTGATGGGTTTTTTGGATCTTTTCTGTGAAAAAGCCAATACAGAAAAGGAGCCAATTCAGTTGCCATCACTGTGATTTTTGCCATCACTGCCTGACCACCTTCCCAGCATAGCTGGTGAAAGTCTTAATAGGTTTTTAAAGACTCCCTGGAGCACTGGAAAAATAATGGACACGCAGTTATGCCAGATTTGTCTACAGTTGTCAAAAAGGTCTCCTCAGGTCTACTAATCCACCAAAATTGCCAACTAACTTCTAACTTCTCAGATTATACCAAAAGTACATAGAAGTCTTGGGTTTTTGTGTGTACTTCAAGGCAGGCAGAATTGCATGCCTTTTCTTACTAAGGTTTCTTGCTTTGGCCTTGAAGATGAGGTGACATCTAAAATATCTTGAAAATTAACTTGCTCCCAAATAACTACTTCAGGCCCCTTTGGTGACACATTTTACACAGAGCCGCTACTGTGAATCTGACTAATTTTAATTACACTTTTGTTCATTTGGATAACAGAGTATATTTTTAGATTATGAAATACGAACAAATTAAAATACACAGGGCCAGAACTCAATTGCACCGGTGGGAGAACTGAATTAACACCTAGTCAACAGATTTACATCTACTCAATTTACACCAGAGAAACGAGGTTTCAAATCAGGCCAGACAAGTAATCAATCAATCATGTGGTCTATAAGCAGAAACTCTGACAGAAAGGATGGAACTTGCTGAAACTAATTTAGGCAAGTTTAAAATAAGGTGCATATTACTCATTTATTAAGTTCTGGAATAAAAATAGAAATAAACTTACTTTTGGCATGTTAGACAAACCCTGAACTACAAACACGACAGGATTTCCCGCATTCTTGATTGCTTCTACCGCTTCCTCATGTGTGGCGTTTTGTAGGTCTATCCCAGAAACCTAACGAACAATGTTTGTTTTTTTATTAGGCAGCTTGTCTTTGGCATAGTCTCACCACAAGCAATCACACACATTTGCAGAAGATTAGTGTATCTGAGGAAGGTACCAAAAGCAGTCAAGAGAAATTATTTGTAAAGTATGTTTCCATACCATGATGGTTTAGTATTCTTAGTATTAGTTACTTAGTATTCATAATTAAAAGATGGCCATATGTTTCCCAAAGCAATTCTTCTAGAAAAAAACATAAGGAATGAGATTGTCAGAGAGTGACAGATACAATGCTAGGTATAATACAACTCTCTCAGATTTTATCTGTTTGTGAACTAAACCTATTTTGAAACAACTTTTCAAAACATCACACGCAACCCTAAAGAACAATACAAGAACAGCACTATCATCTTGGGAGCCCAGATTCAGAAGTATTCATTTGGAGAAAAATGAGTGAAAAATCAACACAGAGCCAGAGATGAGAGCCAGGAATGGCATTCTCCCCTATGGCACCTGCCAGAAGCGGGGATTTCCCCCAAATAGGAGTTAATCAGACTGTTAACTGCTCCAGATTCACACACACAAAATAACAGCCCAAATTTCAGTATGAAGAGTCCATGTTCTTCTATATATTATAATTTATGCTTGTGAAGATATGCTATAACTTATTACTCATTTATATGGGAAAAGGGCACTCATTTTTTTAATTTCCCCATCAGATGCCAGGACCTATCTTTTGTTAAATATAGAGAATGTTAAAAGAGCTTCACAGCCAGACCTTAAAAAAAGAAAAGATGACACCAGGGGCTTCTTTTGTTTTTTTTAAAACAGTGTCATCAATACTTCATGAGGTGGTCGCAGTATTTTGCCCCTCTCTCCTCCAAAAGCTGTTTCAGTCAATCTTTATTTCTTAGAATGAAAAGGCAGGTTTATCGGCATTTACCTCAAGTATTTTATCTCCAGTTTTTAAAGCCCTTGTTCTTCCTGCTGGGCTGTCTTCCAAAACTTGTTTGATAAAGATCCCTTTAAGTTCTTCTCCATTCTTCAGGCGCTTTATGACAGTTTGTCCACCAACAATACTGATTCCAAGAGACACATGAGGGTCTCTAAAGATCTCAACACTGAAAAAGTACATGCAGTAGTTTAACTGCTTGAAACAGTTCTTTTAAGCTATAAATGCACAGCCTTAAATAAATGTAAGCTTCTGGTCTTTCAAGAAGGTTTAATAAAGTAAAGGGGTAAAGTCAGAAGCCTAAGAATGCTCTCAACAGAGTTGGCTTTTTACAGCAAGTAGACCTCACACCACAAAAAGAATAAAATTCTGCTGCCAACCCATGCCTACTGGGCATAGGCTTTTATTTCAGAGAAAGCCAAGGTAAAATAGGCAGGTCTTCAAGTAAACACTCATTCTCTTTCAGTTTGAGCAAATTGGCTGGAAATGGCAAACACTGCAAGTGCCATGCTAGACAAATAATAAAGCGTTTCATATAACTTTCTGAACACTGACTTCAGCCTATCAGATGCAGATTAATCAGCTTAAGCAGAAATTTTCTGATCATATTTTACTTAGGACCATAAAAACAATTCACCTAAAAATGTTAACAATACAACGAGGATGTGGCTAAAACTTGGCTTGGCAATTTGGAATTCTGCCATTAAGTTTAGCAGAGAACCCATGGAAAAGGAGACAGCAGCACTGTGTGCATTGTTCACACCTAATAGTTATTAAATGAGCAAGAACTTGTAGGTCATCCACGATGTAAAACCGCCAAGCTTTCCCAAGTCAGCTGTATAAATAGAAGGCATAATTCTGTTGAACATCTGTTAAAAATTCACTGTATCTAAGAAAGCCCAAGGTACACAAGTACCTTAAAGTTATTGGCAGAGGCGGGGCGGGGGGGGGAAACAAACACCACCACAAGAACTAATCAGGCTCACAGAAAAAATAAAAGACATAAGGTATATGGGAAGAAATAATGTAATCATATGAACATACGTCCGTGGTGGTCCCCAGTGGCTGAAGTTTGGAGTTTCTTCTCCTTCTCCTTCTTCTCTCTCAGGTAATTCACTGATTGGGGGCAGAGGGAAGGGAGGAATAAAAAAATTTAAAAATGCATCACCCATGCCAGGTCGCAATTCCTTGCATATTTTGTATCTGGCAGTGAGACAGCAAGGCCTTCTCACACTGTCCAGTTTAAATCAAATGTGCAGAGTCAACAGACTAGACAGGAATTTTTGTATTTAGGTTTAAATGTACTTAAGGAATGCTCCAGAAATAAACATGATGGGCAGGCCAAATTTATAAGCTGCTCTGTGATATACAAATCTGCACTGCTTTCACTCATTCAAAATGAATTTTTAAGCAATTAACACTTACTTTCTGATAAATATGCTGTGGTTCTTATAGAGGGATATAAACATGATAAAACCAGTCTAGCTGACCAGAAAGCAGACCATGCTGCAACTAGAACAGATCCTGTGTGTTCCATTAAACACCCCAGAACAGGGTGTTAATTAAACTTTTATACTATATGTGACTCACCTATTCACAAAATAGGAACAGAAGTATGGAATTGCATGCCCCCACAGAAAGTTGAAACAATACGTCCTTGCACACATTTTCTGGAGATCCTGAGAGCTGTAAATGCTACTCTTAAACTGCAAAAAGGAAGTAGGATATTGTGCTGGAGAAATAACCCCCTCACCTTATTGTTGAACTGCTTTGCCTCTGAGAGAAGGTTACATATGAATTGGGGAAGTACAGGCCCCAAAAGCAGATCCACTACCCACTCACCCAAAACTGGTGGGGGAAGTATGGGACACTTGACAGATGTGGCAAATATCTACGACCAGTGCCAGCTCAAGGCTTATCAGCAGCACTGGCAAGACTAAAATTTCCTGCAGAGGTCTGAGCACCATGGCTGAACTGCACTTCCCAAAAGGAAGAACCAAGGAAAGGGAAAACCAAGAGGACAGAGCTGTGGTAAGAAGTGAAGGGGAGAGCTTCTTAAGCAGTAATGACCAATGCTACCAGTAACGGTTACGTCCCTCTCCTCCAGGCCACATTCATACTCCCCTAACTGTGGAGTAAGTGAAGTAGGTGGCAGAGCCATTTGCACTTATCTGTCCTAGTACTCAGGAGAGGAAACGTGGCAAGTAAAGATTCAATAAGGTTGTAATGCTCCTTGGGCAAAAAAATTCAGCTCCTTGGGCAAAAGTCATAGAACCGGCCAGCTATGTACATCTTACTGTTTCACAGCTTTTGATGATTAGTCAGCTAAGCAAAGCAAGAAGAAAATTAAAAGTATTAATTGAAAATCAACTGAAAACTGAAATTTTTCTCTATACCTGCACAACATTGTTCTAGGCTGAGCAAAGGTGATAACTCGCCCAGATTCTGGGTTCTTGGAAAAAACATAATTCTCTCCTTTTAGTTCTTCCTTTTCAACAGCTTCCAGATCAACAGCAAGCCCGTGTCCTTTAGAATCAATTTTAAGCTTTGCACCTGAAGAAGAAAAGGCATAGAGGTAAACTTTTGCTTCCTCTGTCTCTGCACCTACCAGTTATTGTCCTTGGAAATAAACCCCTTAGCTCACCATGCTCCAAATGTGGATGTTACGTGACGAACAAAAGGCTTAGAGATACAGAACATTTATTTCTGAAGGAAATTTAAATCACACTGAACACTTTTATAGCACCTTGCTTCTGATGTACCTGCAGTCAAGCAATAACAGGAAATGCCAAATTTTTGTGTAACAGAGACATGCTTAGGTACAACTTTCATGACAGACACTCCTCACAAAATCACATGATTAGAAATAGCGAATCCCTCCTTGATGCAGGGAAGCTCTGGTCCAGCATGGAACCCCATCACACTGGGGAAGTCTGATGTAATTTTGGTGTCCTAAGTATCTACATTAATTAAACTACCAGAGCTCCTTGCAGAGTGGTCAGTCTGCCACTGCAGCTTACATAGCGTCTGCTGTACAACATGCAGGTGACAAAGAAACGAAACAACCCAATCTCCATTCTCCCAGCTGGTAAGTGCTATCTCAGGCAGGTTGTTAAATTTAGTTCCCTGATGATCTACCAAATTCTAACTACCCATTTCTGGCCATCCAACAAGTACAAACTTTGTTTCTGAGCACAGATTACAAAATCTGGGTATGGGACAATTATCTACCATAGAGGTCACTTGCAAATTTTGATTGTAGTAAAGTTACCTCCACAGCCTGTCACCTTTTTTTTTAAGTGCAAAAATCAATAAAATCAGCAATGAAAAGTAACTGAGACAAACTCCTGACAGAAATTACAGGCATGAGCTACTGTACTTATGCATGGAGTCCTAGTGTGGACATAGCTACACAGAAGAGAGTGATTCTCCCCAGGCAGGACAAAGCTGCAGCCACTTCCAGTATCACCTGTGACAACTGTAGGTAAAGATTTGGAGGAGGAAGCAACATCATGAAGCTGAAACCTGTTTAATGCCAGACTGTCTTGAGCCTGCAGAAGTCTTCAAGTGACTATTCTATCATTTGAAAGAATGTGTGGTTTAGTATAAAATTAAAATTTGTATATATGAAATACGATAAAGAAAAAACTTCTTACAAACCTAAATCTATCTTGTTTTTTCCTCCTGACTGGGTAGTTTCAGTATCAAATATGTCTTTTTGGTAGCCACTGCGTGCTGTAGTTCCAGAAAATAGTGAACTTATACTAGCACTTTCTTCACACTTCACAAGGGAGAAAAAAAAAATAAAGTTAGAAAGCAATGGTATAAACGTATACAAGGGTGTTTGACATGAGCATTGATTTTTACAGCAAACATTCATATTTTTCTCAACATTAATATTTACTCAGATAATTATGAAATACTAACTGCTCATTTATGCACTATATTAACAAGACGCACAAAAAAATGTTATGTGCAATTGCAATATAAAGCAACTGTATCTTTCCACTTGCTAATACAGACAAGAAAGAAGTTCTTCCCTCTTGCTCATTTGTTGTTTTTAAGTAACAAACGTATAAATTTAATATTGTGCACTCTGGTATAAAACTGTCACTAGAAGCTCCATTTTAGCCTGTTTATGTACATAATGCATAAGGGGACAAAGCAAACAAAACCTGAAATTCTCTGTGGCTGTGACATTAAATCCTTTTCCACTTCAGTTTTTTGATATAAAAGCATACATCTCAGAAGCTGGTACATGGAAGGCCGATATTAACACTTTTTTGTTTGGCAAGTGAATGAACAAAGACTCAGAAGGAAGAATATAATTCTCAGAATACTTGAGGAGGACCTATAAATAAGAGTTTTGCAATTTACCTGAAACACTGTCTCCTCCTACTCCTTCATCCACCAGTATGCTTATTACAATTGCTTCTACCATATCATTTTTCACTCAACTGCACTATCAATTGGCTCAAGGAACCGATTTTGATTAAAAATACTGAGGAAAAGAGGGAGCTCCTTTCACTGATTTTGCTGCTGAAGCCTCTGGACTATTAAAACCACAAAGTGACCTCCTGCTATTACTGATATACACCATATTAGTACAGCTTGCAATAAAGAGCTGAGCTTGTAAGTCAGAGATGGGAAAGACAACAAGTACAGGATGCCTGTAAATATACCAACCACAGTATGTATCTCATCCAAGAAGTTAAATATAGAGACCCTAAGTAACCAAAATGTACAAAAGGATAGACTGCGTCTGTTAGAGGTACCCAGATCTCATCTGGTAGTTAAAACACTAGAAAAACTCCTTACAGAGTTTAGATCTAGAATTTTCTTTGTGGTATGGGTCCCATGGCCAGGGTACAGCACTGAGACCAACACAGCGTTCCTTACCATTTGATCTTTATTGAATGGATATTCCAGGGACTGTTTTGGACTTAAGTTAACACCGGATCTTAGGTCTTGCATTTCAGTAGTCTCAAGTTGCTTTGTCCATCGTTCTGTATCAAGGTTCCTCTCTGAAGTTGCCTTCTGTCCACATGATGCATTGTATTTCAGGAAGTCTGAATCTTCTTTGTACTCATCATCCACCAACATTTCCCGTTCTTCATCCATTTCTTCTCTTCTGGGTTTCAGAAATTCGTGCATCTCCCAGGACTCCTTCTCATACCCACTGTCATTTTGAGACAGCTGAAATGACCTTCCCAAGTTCAAAATTGGTTCATCAACAAGTTCTTCTTTAAAAGGTGTTTCATCTCTGAAACCCTGCATAAAACATTACAGGAATATAGATTTTAAATAATGTTTCTTGCTAACTCTTTTAAAACTAAGTTTTATGTTAGGCCTGTATTAAATGTACATCCTGATTTTCTAAAGTGAAAATGTTCTACCTTTTGCATTTTTCTAAAAGAAAATGTACACTCTGACTTATGATTTTAACATCAAAAGTAGACATTGCAATCTTTTTTAAAATATAAAGAAATTTAAGTTGTACAGCTTAGATACTGCTGAGTATCTATCCGTTCAGAATAACCAAACTGGACTGAAGTTTGGGGAAGGGGTTGGGAATTATTAAACAACACTAAACAACACAAAAAAACCTACATGAAAAAGTATATATAAATCCAGCTGAAGTATCTCTGTGCTCCAGACTCATCTGCTATCGCATGCACATACATTTCTTACAATACCACCATCAGTTAAATAAAAAACAGTCTGAGAGTTTGCTTATGTAACAGTATAGGGAATAAAAAAAACCCCCCACACACAACAAAAAAACCAACCAAAACAAAAGCGACACTCATTTGTCTCTCCCTTAGATATTCCATACAGTATTTTTAACCTGGGGGAGAGGGGAAATGGATGACCTATATCCTAAAAAAAAAATTTTTTTTAAAAAAAGGACATAATTGACTATTCATGATCTAATATCCTCACTGCTTTAAAGGGAAGAGTGCTCAGCTTCCTACTGACTTCAAAGCAAGGTACAACAAAACCAAAAGAAAAGGTATTAAAACCCACTCTGGAAGATCTCACTCAACAGTTCTTTTTCTGGGATTTGTCACATGCCTCCCCAATTTCCAGTGCTCCATGTTCTCCTGAACTGAATGGGGTGCTATTCATCCGCTCCTGGAGCGAGCCTGCACAGGCGTCTCTGAAATTTTATGCCTTGCACCGCTACCACACGCAGAAACCTCTTCCTCTTTTTTCCTTCAGGCCACGAAGTATGCATGCCCAAACCCGATCTCCAAGGCACAGACACCCCAAACACTGAAGCCAATCTACAGATTCAGGGGTCCTCAATCAAAATGTTTTAATTTCTGCTTCCTGCCTCTTCCCAGACTCCCCAAGGTACTCCACCATTTCTGACCTTTAATGTCAGAATCCTGTTTTGTAAGGTTTTTACAAATACAGAAGAAAAAAACCCCAACAGATGCTGCCAAAATGCTTGCATAGTTCAATGAGAGGCAGAAAAGAAAATAAGAGACAGGAAAGAGCATAAGGAAACAATGCAGTAATACCAGCTGGCATGGAAGCAGAACATTAGCAATCAAGAAATTAGCACGTTTTTCATAAGCATTAAATTTTCCTTTAATCTATTTGCCCTGTGTACCTCAATCTCAAAAAATACCCAGTCTGAAGAGATTCTTATTCTCTTCATCTTTACTTCATTTCATTTCACTTCACTTCTGCAGCATCATTCTCCAAACACTTCTGTAAGAGGCACCAACTTCATTGCTACATAGAACAGTTGAGTTAGCTCACACAGCAATTTGTATTACCATCTCCTGATACAGCACTTAGGTATCTATAATCACAGACTGCTGCACTGCAGTGGCAGACGCTAGCAATGGAATAGGGAATACTGCAAACATGACAGTAAAGTCTACTGTTGTAGCATATAAAATCTTCCAAGTTCCTTTTTTTTTTTTTAGTCAGCTTTGTCAGCACAATGCTAGTGCATAAGAGTGGAAGCCATCATGACACACCACTCTTGGCTCTTGTATGAGCAGATAAGATAATAAATGGATGGAAATTTTATACTACTGCTCTAAGCTACTATCAATGCTGTCCTACATAAGGTAAAACAAAATACAAGCAAATACCTCCGCGTGTATTTTGTACAAATTGATCATTCTAGTTTCTAGATTCAGTAGGACTTTAAGATAAAATACTTTATTTAAAAATACTTTAATAATGTTAGTTTTATTTAGGAAGCAGAGAAACAATCTAAGCTGGCAGAGGAGTAATTGCTCTGCCAGGAACCCTTCCTATGCGCCTGGAAAACAAACAACTCCATTTCACATCATGAAAATCAGTAAATATCATGTCCAAGCTAATTTCTACATAGTATCCCTACATTTGCTTTGTAATATTGCTCCTTTTGGTAGTTCTGATATGCCATTTCAGCATTAAAGATTTTTGTTTGGGTCCAGATACAGGTAGACATGTTTAGCAACAAGAAAATCTAAAATTTATTTTTACTACTCTGCTGCAGTTCTGGATGATCCTTTATGTATTGTCTCTTCTGGTCTAAAAATTAATTACAAATTAATACAAATCACAAATTAATTACGAATTAATACAAATTCTCAAAGCACTTAAGAACAGAAGAGAATTCAAAAATATCCACATCTCTCTCACTCTACAGAGGTCAGTAGAATTGCAATATTCTTGCCTATTACTCTGGTATCTGAGTGTCTCACTGTCTTTAGTGCTTCATCCTCCCACAATAAACAGAATTATTTCTCAGAAAATAAGAGAGAATTGAGGAAGACAGTAAAGAAATCACCCAAGACCACATCAGAAGTCTATGAAAAAGAACAGATTTCAAGCTTGCCTTATACACTAGACTACTTTTTTTTGTTTTTCTTCATCATAATACAAAGTGTTCTGCTTCCATACCTTACTCTCTGCACAAAGCTGAACCAACTACTAATAACGTAGCATTCCTATTTCATATCCAAGGTAACCCAAGGTATTTTAATGACATAATAAATTTGATAAGGCAGTCTGGGAACTGCATTGGTAAGTGCTATGCATTTGCTTAGTGTCCACAACACAGTTAGTATACAGTTAGCTGTCAGAGTCTTTTTCACAGGGGATCCAGCCTGAAAGGCTATCTGAAGGACATACTATTTTTTATTTTAACTTTAAAACATCATTTCTGGTCCGTATAAACTTAAGCTCATTCAAAAGACTAACCAAATACCTGTGGTGCTTCAAGTATTATTGAGAAATTAATATTATCTGTTGGTTCTGGAGATCCAGGGCTGGTTTTAACGTTGCTGGAATCCACACTGTGGATGTTCTCCTCCTCTTTGTTTTCTCCCTAAGAAAGGCAATCAAAATGATGAGTTGGGAAAACAAAACAAAAAAATCCCACATTTTTCAGTGAGCCAAAAGGGAGAGGGAAAACAAGCCACTAGAAAAGAGATGGGAAAAAGTTACAGAACTATAGAAAAGGGAAGTCATAAATGGAGAAGATGAAGACAACAGGTTTTATTCTTGTAAGATATTAGAACAGATATAGTAAAAAAAATAGAAAGATGTGTAGGAAAGAAAAATACAAGGATATGAACAATGAAATATCACTTTTTAGAAAAGGAAAGCATATATTTAACAGGCTTTCTACATTCCTATCTCACCGCTCCTCTACCAGTTTGAATTACAAGCACTTTCTATTAGATGGTGCTTTACTTAATTAATTTTGCCTGGGTGCCCTTTGTGAACAATACTGCAGTGTTCTCAAGTAAACTACTGTCTGTTCCAAAGCTCTGATTCTAGAAAAAGGAAATTCTACTTGAATTTACAGTCTTGACTTCAAACAGATTAAGTTTCTTTGATGTCAGTGGAGCTCAAGCAAGCACTTAGCAGTGTCTTAGAGTGAAATGGACTTCAACACACATTTAACCGATTTGCTGACTTGCTCAAACCACGTTACACCTATGCATAGGGCCAGTGCACGTAGGTTTGCCGGGACAGGTCTTCTAATTCCCTGTGGATGTTCTTTCGGGAGGAACTTGAGAACGCTGGTTTTGCAGTCAGACCTTTTGGACATTGAGCTGCCCATTCGCCAGCTATCTAGAATTTCTGGACATGTTGAGACATGACATGACATATGCATAGCAAATGAGTTGCTTTCCACATGCATACATACTTCTACCCTGAGTTTCCCCTCCACCCCAAATACAGCAGCCCAGTCTACACATGTCATAGAATCAAATAGAACAAGTTAAAATCAGTCCTTACCACCAAAGGCTTGCAGATTCCAAGCGAAACTGTACCTGGGGGCACAGATTTCAACACTTCCACTGCCTCTGCTAAAGTGGCGCTGTCCAAATATTTCTCATTTACAAACACCAAGCGGTCACCTGGTAAAAGCTCGCCTCCACGCTCTGCTACTCCGCCTGCCACCAAAGAGCTGATCACAATGGCTGTTCTTGTTGGATCTAAGGGATCCTGGGGGGGGGGAAGGGAAGTTAAAAAAAAAAAAAAGAAGCCAAAGGCCCCAGAAAGTCGATATTTATTTTGAGTATGTAAAGAGCACTTAAGCATGTTCATCATCTAACGCTACAGAACCGAAGCTTGCGGAGATATTCAAAACGACTGTCTACTAATGCTACCAAAGCTTACAGTTTACAAAAAGAAAGGTTTGCAGTAGGAAGATATTCTGTCATTTGCCTAATCCATTAAGAAATTTTAAGGTCTGAAAGCTGACTGATACCCTGCCTGCTGCCTTCTTACATACACAGAAACGGCCAGGCCAACCTGCAAATAGAAAAACAACGCTGGCACTTTTCCATAAGCCTCCATCCAGCCTGTTACGTGCTGATGTTACATAAAATAACCATTCTGCAGGCCATTCAAGAGCTTCATAGCAGCAACATTTAGGTTAAAAGAAATCATTGCAAGATTCGAAATTTAATTAAAAACATTATTAGATTAAAATTAAAAATCAAACCCAAAATATTCAAGAAATAGCAGTATACAGTTGCTATATTACTGCAATGTTCCTGCTTTGCCAAATCTGCATGACAACTTATAAAAGACATTTTCTCCACCCATGAAGCTTCCTTAACAGAGAATATAGGGACAGCAACAGAAGAGTAACTAAGATTATTACTGAAGACAAGGAACACTGTAGTGCTGTATACAGAAGAATGTGAAGTAGAGAATATTATACAGATTGGAAAGACTGTAAACTGATGCAAAGACATTAACTTAATTTTTTTGCCAGCGTTAGCCTTTGTGTTGTGTCATGTACCATTTCTATCATGCATTCAGCTATTTGAAAATTCATCCTCCATCCAATGAAATGATCATAAGTTATTATATAGTGACAGAAAGATACACAAAACAAATATAGGTGTGTGGGGTTTTTTTCCCCCCTCATTTGTTTTTTTTTTTTCAGATTAGAATTAGCCTTTCTCCCCCTTACTAAGGGCTCATAAAGTTCAGAAATGCTCCTTATATGCACTGGGTCTTCAAATGCATAATCATGTACTATTTTTCCCTCGGGACTTGCATCTTATTCAGGGCACGGGAGGGATAAAAAAAAAAAAAGGGTAAAATTCAAATCAGAGCGGCCACCACAAATTCAGCACCTCAGTGTTAATTTGAAAACATGAATGCTTTTTAAAACTATTTTTATGTAATTATACATTGCTTTCCAAGGGAACGGGGGTTTTTTTTTTTAAGGTATGTGCAAACAGATGAGGCAATGAATGTAATATCTGTAAAGGGCTGAAGTTAGAGCACCGAAATTAGAGTTCATCAGGAAGAGCCATGCCGCAGCTGTATTCAAGTACATACATATTACTAATAATTCTCTCCTGTTCTACTGCTTAATCCTGCCATTTTATAATCTTCCCAAACACTGGCTAACCGCATTGTACAGAAGAGGCTTCCTTGCGAGTATCATGTCTTGATAATCAAGCCCTGCAACCTCCCTCTGCTGTGCAATGGTGTTCTGCCTACTGAACCCCTGCCAATATGCTTGAGCTGTCCGACTGTTTATGCTCAAACCTGCCTCAGACAATGCCGAGGGGAAAGGATTTCATGTGTTTCGAATAGCAAGCTACCCATGTTCTGCATACACTTAGGAAATTTTTAGAAACAAAACAAACACAAATGCAGGAAGCCCAGATGAAGAATCCAAAGGGTTCCAAGATATGAAAAAGGGTTTTGCTTTAAGAGTGTTGAATTTTGAAAACGTACAGTTACTGCTGCCCTTTGTGTAGGGAGTCGGCTTTGCCTGCCCTTGCTGACAAAACCATGTGCCTAACCATCCTGATGACAGCTGACCACGGAGCAAACACTCCACTTGACGTAGACTTTTGAGATGGTTTTAATTTTTGGGTTTGCTCCAATGCAAAATAAAAATAACCTCTTGGACTTCTTTGCAAAACTAGGATCACGTGGCGACGGCCATTTTCGAGCCAGTAAGGCGCTGTTCACATTAGGCAGGCTTTGCTCATAGAACTAAACCGGCGAGTTTTCCTATCATGGGCTCATCTTGCCATGGCAGCAAGCAAGGTTTATGCTGGTTCCCTAAATGGGTGAATGCGCTCTCAGCAAAACTACACCTTTGCTGACCCAACAGCTTTTATACTATTACTTTTGCTGACTTAGCTATATTGATAAAAAAATGAACAAAACAAGGCCAGCACTCATCCTTACCGATGCAGATAAGCTGAAAAAAATTTGTAAGTGAATGACTGGCCCAGCAATTATGGCACTGGCTGAGAATGTGGGAGAACTAGGTTCAAATCCCTGCTCTGCCTGATTTAAAGCTGTTCTTTTTTGGTTTCCAGATCAGAACCACTTAAGTAGGACATGGGAATCTCACCATTAGCTGCTTCTATGCAGATATTCAAGGTCAGTGGCCTAACATGTTTCTGATGAGAGAACATCAGAACATGGGGGTTGGAACTAGATGATCTTTAAGGTCCCTTCCAACCCAAACCATTCTATGATTCTATAAGAAACAGTCCTGTTTCAACTTAAGTTTTCACTGAAATAAAACCATTTTGGCTTCAATAAATCAACATGTTTTGGTAAGAGATAGCTTAGCTTAAAAAGTGTCCCAACTAGCTCTAACCCTCATGCTAAAAATGAAGATAGAGTTCCTGCAAACACATGCAGTAAAGTTTTCAGACCAGCACAGTTATCTTCGCTAGTTCGCAACACGCACAAACGCAAGCCACGTATAGGAATTGCTTCATGAAGAGCAGCAGAAGAAATCTTCTTAAGATAAGGGGCACATATTAAAACCCGTTGATCAGGCAAATACAAAACACGGGTTATAATTACGCTGCTGTTTTCAAGCAGAGGGAGCTATTGTACAGGAAGAGAAGAGCGATATGAACTACACAGTGACAGGGCTAAGCCGGTAACGCCAGCAGTGCTGTAAAACCCTGCCTGTTTGTTACCAGTGGCCGTGAATCGCAATGCGATTGCCGTGAGGAACGCGACAAAAACCACAAGTGGAGACACAGACCTACTGAATTTCAAGGTGTAATCTTTAATACATATTCTCTCTAATTTAACACGAGCGTGATTGTAACTGTGGATTGCACCATGCTTTTCTCATCAGAACAAAAGGAACAATGTTTTTTGGAAACCTTGCCTTATGATTTACACTCAAACCCAAACGTACCCTCAAGAACACCTGCTAAAACGAGGCAACAAATACAGAATTCACATTCACATCTTGTAAACAGTGAGTGCAACTGGACTGTGTGGGTTGATGTCTTGTTTTTGAAAGCAAGCCGTGCTAGCAGCAGGCTGAAAAACAGATTCTTACCTTCTACACTAACTGCAAAAGGCAAGTTCACTCCCACAGTGCCCTGACGGACTTCAGGGCCACCTCCATGTTAACAGACCAGCTAGAGCCATTCGAGGTTAAAAACAGCACTAACTGCGACTGCACACCTACCCTAAGGCTCTTGATTCATTGTACTTGGCTCCCATTAAGCCAGATACTAGTGATTTTTAGTCACTAGCAGTCAGAACTGAATTTCAGTCTCTGCTTTAAAGTGAAAGGCTCATTTATTTGGATGGGGTTTACAGGCTGGAAAGAAACTCCCTCCCCAAACTCTGAGCTAAGATGTTGCTGTAATGGTACTCGGCTGGAATACAGAAGTTACTCAATTTCAAGAGTTTAAGAAATCATTACATGACTTTGCATTACAGCAGCAGGAGTGTGCACAGGATGGCCCCATGCAATTTGGCCACGAACTGGGCTTGGTACATTTAAAGAGGAACTTCTAACTTCAGTTTACTGAAGGATTCCTTTACACAAATGAATCCTTTATGAACAATGAGAAAAGGAATCGGACTGCAAAGTAAGGCTATCAGGGGACAAAAACCTCTTAACTCACAAGCACTGACACAAATAATAATTTCATGTCAAATAAAATTGTCACTTGTATAAATGACGAAGGTTGACCACTGCCATGCACCAGCAGCAGCCCCAGATGCTGGCCTCCAGGTAACCCTTTGAGGAACTCATGTTGTAGCTGTTGTCTTTTTCTTTGTGCTTGAGCCAGCCACAGAGTATATGAACTTGTTTCAAATAGTCACAATTTATTCATACTTAGCACACCATATATTTAACTATGTTGAACCATAGGTTTTCCCTTCCCCCCTACTGCTCCTCATCAAAATCCACAAATGTTTCCTGGAGTCCAGGTGTCAAATTTTTCTTCTTATTTTCAGAGCCTCATTTGTTCTGGATTCATTTAGCAGTGCAAAGAGTCAAGCAGGGGCCACTGCAGTCGCTGCCTCTGGGATCCCTGGATTCGGAACAGTATGAAGCCTTTTAAAAACCTGAGCTCTGCTAAAATGTTAAGAGTCCCAGGAGCACCAAGTTAACATAGTCCTACACGCAGTGCTGCTGGAGCGTGTAACTTTATTGTGGCTTCCAGCGAGGGATTCGCGCTTGCCACGGGCACAGAAGATTCACACTCACTTAGCTATCAGAGGTCCTTAGGAAACAAACCCCATACAGCTTACCTCTGTCCATCACACCGGAAAATTAAAGCGGTAACAACCGCCCG
>NW_010554010.1:27561-32202 GCF_000687285.1 Phaethon lepturus | reverse complement strand
CTCAAGACCAACCGCTCCATAATCTTCCATAATATCTCTGTCTCTTGTGGTTGAGTAATATTCTGATATTTTACTTTCTTGTATGCAAGTTTTTATAGCAGTTCCCTCCAAGCACTTTCGTCCATTGACTCTTTCACAGCAGAAGTGCCTTGAATCCATATTGCTGTCTTTCACAGAATGCAGATACTCTTCTCTCTGTAGCAGCCTCCTACACGAAGGGCTACTTATGACTCATAATGAGTTAACATCTCATCTCTTCACAGTTAAAGGTCACTTCAGAAGTTGTGGGATATGAGGAGAAAGAAGGAGGGAGGGAAAGGGATATGCATAAAAAGCATGGCCTGCAGAAACCTGGTGTTAAAAAAAATATCAACTAAAGGCACTGGAGTTCACTCAGCCTATAAAAATGCTTGAAGAATCACAATTTCATAATGTTGCTAAAACTTCCTCCTTTATTCTTGGCATAAGTGCATGTGTGTGTAAGCAGTGGGAAAGGCACCATATCTTTAATTGGAGTGTGAAAAATGCTGCTCATTGAAAGAAAAGATAAGTAGCTATAATTAGAAGTGGAAACTAAAAATGCTTCACTTGATTATACAGAAAAGGCATCATTTGTTCACAAGATACAGCCTCTAGGTGGGCCCAGAGGCTGTTGAGTGATCCCTTTAGAGCCCAAGTACTGTGATCAAACTAATTGTTTTTACAGACCCGCAGAATGGCCGAGGCAGGAAGGCAGGTCTGGAGATCACACCTAGTCCAACCCCCTGGCTCAGAGCAGGGTCAACTACAGGAAGATGCTCAAGGCTGTTTCTTGTTGGCTTTTAATTACATCCAAGGATGAAGGCTCCGCAATATCTCGGGACAACCTCTTCCACTGTTTGACCTCCCTCACAACAAAAGATTTTTTCTTATACTTAAATGGATTTTCCTGTATTCCAATTCATGCCCATTGCCTCTCATCCTCAGGCTGGGCTGCAGCAATGATGGAAGGAGGAGAGAATGCTTTGTACTGTGGAAGCGAGTATGACCTGGAGTTACTGAATTACATTTACAGACTAAAACAGACCTCCCAAAACCAAAATGCTGCAAATATAATTATCTTTACTTTCACAATCAGTCATAATACAGGCCAAATATCCATGTGAGGGCAAGGAGAAGAAATGAAGCCATGTAAGACATAACTTTTCAAGCAATTCCAATACTCAGACAGCCATGATTAACTAAAATGCCACCTTTCAGATGAAACTGTGTTCTTTAGAATGTACACATCCTAAGATAAAAAATATAAGCACCCAACTGTCCTGTGGGGAATTATGTTATTACACAGCCTTTGGCAAGAATCATAATCTGTCCACGCGAACCTTTAACACAAGGCAGTGTGGCAGAATTCATACCTAAGAAGTTACCTTTCCTAAACTCAGGTATAGACTTTATGCTGAACAACTGAGAACAGTTTTCTAACAGGTTAAGTTGGAAACAGCAAAAGGAAGGAAACGGTACAGGCTAAGAGCAGGATGTGAACAAGGTTCTAAAGACCCCATATAATCCACCATGTAGTCGGCAGATAATTCCAGCACTGTTTTCCCCAACTCTGTCAGAGATGCCTGAATTTAAGCGGTCAGCCCTGTGCCCATTTCTGCCCTGTCTCTTCCTCTGTAAATCTGTTTCCTTCCGGATCAAACTTGTGCTTCCTCAAACTTTGCTTAGTCACATCTTCATCCTTACTACTTGCATGAAAGCAATCTAACACAATACAAGCTGCACAGCTTTTCTCTCTGCACATTAAGTGCATCCAGCAGAGACAGGAGCCACAAGGCAACACACCACTGAACACAACTTCACTTTTGTGCTAGCATAGCTATGGTTTCTGCAGTGCACAGAAACACTTCATTAACGTTGTAAACAATGATGTCATTTGGTGCCATAGCTACATTCCCTGTGATGGTCTGGTCAGTAGAGTTAGCTTACTATGGGTTTGTCTTAAAGAAGCTTTTCCAGATACTCTGTAGGAATCCCTTTCACTTATAAACACCAAGAAACTGTTCAATCACTTCTTTCTAGTTGTCTCATCTGCTAACAGTTGAACACAAAACCAGAGTTCACGCTAGTGTTTTATGATAAAGCGACAGTTATTTGGATCTTAAATACTGCCCTGGTACCTTACACAACCTACACATCTACTGCTATCATAGTACTTCTAGCCCTTTCACTTGAAAGTAACATCTGCATACTAACTACTCTGTAATTCCACTCATAGAATTCAAACCTTAAAGTTCTCCTCTGTCTTCTGAGAAGATACAGAAAATGTATCAGGTAAGGAGGCAGGTGGCTAATAACTATCCTAGCCTAACTACATTTAACTAAGAGGCACAGCTGTAAATTCCTTGGAGACAAGGAAAAAAAAAAAAAAAACCAATACGAAGGGGGAAGGAGAAAAAAGGAAAAGACTACATTGCAACAATGTGCTATATATCTTAGAAACAACCAAAGTGGAATTTCCTAAAAAGGTACCTACTTGCAGACTTCTGCCAGCATAGCTGGAGCAGGAAGACTGGCAGGTGTGATTTGTAACTGAACCGGCAGAAGCCCCTACCACTGACCTAATTAAACTAGCTAAGCTGGTTTAACTGACTGAGCTTTTACCGGAACAGCCTGTTTGCTTGCTGTACAGGGTTTTACTAGATGGCGGTGAAGCAAAGCTGAGCTGTACAGATGCTTCACAGCAGAAGCGCTCTGACAATACATTACACTAACACTCCTGTAACCATGAAAGAAATGCTAAAGACAGACAGAGCAAGAGAGATGCAAGCACCTAGCACAAGTGAGGTTGCTCATCCATGATGTTAACAAAGAACAATTTGGGTTTGTTATTATCTTATGCTATGGATTTTTGCAGCAGCAGGCAAGAGAAAAAATATTTTAAGGACCACTGTTAACATCACAAAAATCAAGGGGGTTTGTTGGTGGCACCAAATGGTCTTTACCAGACAATTACTACTACACCGATGTATTTTTTATACACCTAGAAAAGCACTTGTAATTAATCACTACACTTTCACTGAATCATTACTTGTAACACGTTTTCACAAGTCCTGTTTATGTGCGGGACTGAGTCCTTTTACTCCTTCAAAAACTTACTACTTTGAGGTGAAGTTGAATAAAATGATGGCACCATCATAATGGCAGCACAGCAGTAATAATGCTGTTTCAAGTTCAGGTCTCCTCCTGCTACTATGTATCATGCTCCAACGATGCAAACTTCCCTTTTGTCTCAAGCAGTCTAACTAGCTAATATTAACTGGCCTTAACTAAAAATAATTGCCTGTAGCTAGTATTTATCTTTAATTTTGTTGCTTGTTGCCAGGTCTGATGAGGGGATACTGAGTCTGGGAGCCTAGGTAATTTTTCAACAACGTTAAATTTAGTAAGAGATAGTAATTAGCCTCTCCCTGCAAATCTTGTTTTTGCTTTATGAACGTCTGAAAACATCAGTAGGAAACAAAGACATCTGTTAGCACTCATTAGCAAATGCTGGTGGTGTTGGTTGTTAAAACTGAAATCCCATCCTCCTGTCTGTCCCGCCACATACATTCTTCAATGGTAGGAGATGAGTAGCTCATTTTAGTACAGACAGGCTCAAAGGCATGACCCAGAAAGCCTCGACTAATATAATCAGTCTTCAGATAAAAACCACTCTCAAACACAGATACCGTAGATATTTTCTCTGATTCTTTATAGGGCTCAGTGTCATGGAGCTGCAATTTGACAGTAGAAGGACATGGTACAGAGACTGCAGAGGCAAGTTACCAACACATTACAAGTAACTCCAGGCATGAGCAAGGAAGCCCTGAAGGAGTTCTTCAACCCTGTAACTTGTACGCCCAGTTTCAGCTTCATGAGAAAATAAAACCCACACAGAAGCTGTTGGGTGGGGGAGTGGGAAGAGAAGAACAGCGTCTAATGGCAACACATGAACCTTAAAAAAAAATACAAGGGAGTAGAGTATACTCACTTTTAAGAGACCAAACAAAAATTACCCTTTTCTGAATATCTGAATCCTCAACTAAGGAAACAATGAAAAGGTAAAAATCTCAGCGCAAAGAAATGGAGTCAATATTACAAAGCATCACTGCAAGTGTCACCACAGTTCAGAAGGGTTACCAACACACATTCTACTTCCTTCTAAAAATTCTGTTTCAGATTGTATCGGGTTTGCGTGGCAAGGTTTTGGTAGCAGGGGGCGGGGGAGGCTGCAGGGGCGGCTTCTGTGAGAAGTTGCTAGAAGCTTCCCCTGTGTCCCATAGAGCCAGTGCCAGCCGGCTCCAAGACGGACCCATTGCTGGCCAAGGCCAAGCCCATTGGCAATGGCAATAGCGCCTCTGGGGTAACAGATTTAAGAAGGGTCAAAAAAAAAACCTGAATAGTTGCAGCCAGAGAGAAGAGTGAGAATATGTGAAAGCAACAGCCCTGCAGACCCCCAGGTCAGTGCAGAAGAAGGAGGGACAGGAGGGGCTCCAGGCACCGGGGCAGAGGTTCCCCGGCAGCCCCTGGGGAAGACCACGGGGAGGCCGGCTGTGCCCTGCAGCCATGGAGCTCCATGCTGGAGCAGATCTTCACCCGCACCTGGGGAGGACCTCCAGC
>NW_010554010.1:22990-27480 GCF_000687285.1 Phaethon lepturus | reverse complement strand
TTGCTGGCAGGACCTGTGCCCCCGCGGGGGATCCACGCTGGAGCAGTCTGTTCCTGAAGGACGGCACCCCATGGAGGAACCCAGGCTGGAGCAGTTCATGAAGAACTGCAGCCCATGGGAAGGACTCACATTGGAGAAGTTCATGGAGGACTGTCTCCTGTGGCAGGGTCCCCACACTGGAGCAGGGGCAGAGTGTGAGGAGTCCTCCCCGTGAGGAGGGAGGAGTGGCAGAGACAATGTGTGATCAACTGACTGCAACCCCCTTTCCCTGTCCCCCCGTGCCACTGTGGCGGAGGAGGTAGAGAATCTGTGAGTCAAGCAGAGCCCAGGAAGAAGGGAGGGGTGGAGGGAAGGTGTTTTTAAGATTTGGGTTTATTTTCTCATTGTCCTACTCTGATCTGATTGGAAATAATTAAATTAATCTTTCCCCAAGTCGAGTCTGTTTTGCCCGTGATGGTAATTGCTGACTGATCTTGACCCACAAGCTTCTTGCTCCATTTTCTCTCCCCTGTCCAGCTGAGGAGGGAAGTGATAGAGCAGCTTTGGTGGGCACCTGGCCTCCAGCAAGGATCAACCCACTAATCTCCCATATCTGTATAGAAGATCAGCATTATACAACTGCTTAGTGGAAGGAAAAAGTTGGAATGAATGATTGAGACCAGAGACTGTATTTCCTTTCTTCCTCTCAAATTTATAAAATAAAAGTAACTTTAAACATAATTTCTGATACCTTAAATTTTATGTTCTGGTTTTAGACCTAGTGTCTATTTCTGCATACCACGTTATGCATGTCTACTACATGCACATGTATGTACTGCTGAAAACATTTTGAAAGGGATTATATTTTTTAAAAAGAGCTTTTACTTTACAGTTTAATGAGGCATTCCTTTCCTTCCACTTACTGGAAATTTTCCTCTGATGTCCCCCAGACAGTTTGCTGAGATCCTCAGAAAAATTTTCACATTGTCTGAAAGGCTGCAGAAGTTGAAATGACCCACTAAAAACATATGGGCTGACAGTACAGAAATTGGAACATTTCTACACGGAACCGCAGAGCCATTAAGGACTCTGAAATGCAGTGCTCAATCCTGCAATAATTGGTGCATGTAAGCAGTTGTATCCTCCTAGTCATTCCATCAACTTCAGTGAACTACTTGTACAGGGAAGCTTTTTCTGTACAATAGTCCTTTAAAAGGACCTGCCCTCAGCTGTTCACTTAAGGAAGTTTTAAATTACATATAATCTTTTTTTCTGCAGGGAAAAATACTGGCGATATCTCACAGCAAGCTAACACAAATCCTAACCCCTTCCAGGACTTTAGTTTAGCTTTAGCATTCTGTATATTTACAAAATATCAGTAACAAACCAGTTTTGGGTTTTGAATTAACCATCATTATTTGTGACAACCTGTTCATGAGAACTGATCGACTCAAATTCACGACCATAAGCCTTCAGGTGCTTTCAGTTTGAAAGTACAGATCCCACAGAGTCAAAGAAAAGCAAACAGATAAAAGTACACCACAGAGCATTATGAATTGACTGAAGGTCGCAAAATGAAGCAGCTGTGTGGGCACAGAGGAAAACAACTGAGCATATGCCCTTTTGTACGTGCTCAACAGTACATTTCAGGTAGTTCCACTTATAAGTACTTTTTTCCATGAAACAAATTGTATAGAAAATATTCAGCTGAATTTTAGAAGTAGACTCCTCCAAAACAAAAGTGAAACATTAAAAAAATTGCGGAAAGCTACATTGAGACATATATGCAGGTTTTTGGTGTGTGAATTTTAGATTTTTTTATTGAAGATAGTTAATGTGGTAGTCCTGAATTACAGGCATTCTTCCATCTGTATTTCTCTAATTCAACCCTGGAAGGAGAATAACTCAGGTCGTCTTAGAAGGACTTTTAAATTAGGAATAGGTTACATTTTGTCTTTGTGCTTGATAGTACAATAAAATTGAGACCTAGGACATTAGGGAAGGATAAAGAAAACACTAAGATTTGCATCTTACCTTCTTCTATCTAGAGTTATTAAGCATTCATTGGGCCAGTGATTTGGCAACGGCTGATGACAGTGTATGAACCATGTCTCTAAAATGCCATGGCCACATAATGCAGACATGACAGCAACATGGGCAGTCTGCTCACATGCTGACAGGGTCTTGGGGGCAGCATGATAAGGAAGCTTGAGGAGAGGGAACAGAAACGAAAAAAAACCCTTAAGCAACCAAAAAGCTGACAAACACATGTGGCAAACGGAAAGCTAGATGACACGATGCTCTTGGCTCCAAGTAGGAAGAGAATCATTTTCAGCCAAAAGGATAAAAAGGAGTTTCATTTGCTTTGTGCTATCAATTAATAAGTAAATACTGACACATAAATCAGACCACCAAAGCTCACCCAAGCATGTCTAAAAAGGAAACCAAGGCTTAGCTAAGCTGGTTGTCATGAACCAACCAGAATAATGGCAATAGCTTGTAACCATAAGAAATCATGAAAGTTATGAAAGAAGTTTCTGCTTTAGAGGCAGTTTCTGTTGGAAGGGTGTTTTTAATCAGGGGTTTTGATAATACTGGCCTATAGCCTCTGGGAAGGCAAATGCAAATTCTCTGGAAGAACGGAGCACTAAATTAATCTTTCAAAGGGTGCAGTGAGTCCCCATGCAGTGGGAAATGGAGAAATCAAGGTTTTGTGAAGAAGCAGATACATACACTCAACACCTTGCACAGTCTTGAATGATTTGTGATGCATTTATTTCTCTCAATATTCCCAGTTTAAAAAAAAAAAATCAATCAATAAAAGCAGAAGTCATTACCACCTTCTGTAAAGATGACAGGTTTGCCTTGTTTCTCTTTCCTGGGTGGGAGGAACCAATGTTATTTTTAAAAATGTACGCTCTACTTGTTTCTTCCTTCCCTCACCAGCTCCTGTCACAACCATCAGCACTAAGTATCCATCACTGAAGAAGGAGTCTGAAGACAGAGCGAGTAAATTACTCATCCTACTACATGATGGTAGTTTACTTGCACCTTTGCCTTTTCCAGGGGTAACTGAATGACTACAGTGTCTACATATAAGCAGTAATATATTTCATATGGCTGTAACAGAGCCAAAAAAAAGAGGACTAAGAGACTGACATATACTCATCTCTTTCCAATTCTGAAGAGAACAATTGCTCTAATATACTCTGTCATAATTTTACTAACAGTGCCAGTGAAATTCTAGTAGAGTAAATAATTAGGAGATGGCAGGAAATGGGGGACCCTCTAAGGACTCTGTCTCCACTATCAGCTTCCTAAATACTTCCCAAAAGATTCTAGGAGGGAATTGCAGCACTTGCAGACACTGAATACAAAGATATCTAATTAGTATAATTAGTCAAATACTACTGATAATCAGTCAAATACTACTTCCAATAGGAAATAATGCAAATAACTTTGCCAGTCCAGTTGATACGCACTTTATAAAAGCATGGAAGCTGTTATATGAAAGCTTTTAAACAGTCTACACATGATACTTCAGAAAAAAACAGCACTTCTGTACACAGAAGTAAACCCCAAAAACAACAAAGAAAATGCAAACAAATAAAAAACCAACATGACTAAACAACCCCTTACATATGCATATATAATTACATGTTAATAAATGATCAGGGCAGGAATATTCAGAAGCAAACAGTATCACTAATTCATGACAGCAGCAGTTAGAACAGTTAGTCTTACAATACACAATATCTGCCTTTTTCCCACATGTCCCTCTTGCTCTCATCTTCATTCTTACTTACTGTTAATGTTACTTTACACTTAAGTAATACAAACTGGTAGATGTAATCATGATACAGGCTGGATCATTCAAATGGAGTAAACGGAACATTTGTCAGACTAAGCTTGAAAGCAAGCACAACCCTTCATAATGACGATTATTAAATGCTACAGTTACACCACAGGCATGCAGAATACCGTTTCTCTTACACTCTCCCTTTTTTTTCTGAACAAATGTTAAAAATATCAAAATCAGATAATGCTTCCTAAAGTTGAGGAGATCCATCTCAGGGCTATGTAATTAAATTGCAAGAAAGGTGGAAATATCAACAAGTATTCTCACGCTAGCTTCAAACAGCACCAGGACTGAACTGCAACTCAGTTTCTAGGAGCGTGTGTTTTCTGTTGCTGTGTTTTAAGAATTCTAATAAGATTTCTGGTCCTGTCAGGAAAAATCAGATACACAGCTGTACTCTCTGTAAATCCAAAATGGTAGAAGTACGTTTTGCAAGACGTTTGTATGCAAATGCTGCTAAGCACCTCTCCAGATTTTACCTACAGAGAAGAGTTTCTCACAGCAGCCTGCTTGAAACTGTAAAACAATTGCCAGAAGAAGTGTAAAAATTAATCAGACCAAAATACATGGATTACTAACATACTCACCCAAACATAAACAAGCTACAGAGAAAATAAAAACATCTGGAGCTTATAAAATTGCCGGGGGGGGG
>NW_010554010.1:0-22959 GCF_000687285.1 Phaethon lepturus | reverse complement strand
GGGGGGGGGGTGTGGGGAGAAAGAAACTGACTTCAGGGAAGAGAAAGTATAAGGTCAAGACACCTTCTGTTTGCCTCCCAACCTTTTAGGACTAGGTTGCAGAAGCACCGTCAACCATCTAATCTTGCCAATTCTATATATCTGTATGGAAACTACTTTAAGAGGCTATTGCCAAAACAACATTGACATCCCTGTGTAACACATAATTCCAAACAATAATATATAAATAAATTCTGAAGAAACTGAAGCTGCTTTAAAGAATTCTGATATTACACCTCCAAAGAAATTGTATCTTTGAAAATATAACTTCTAGATAGCACATTCTGTCCTTGTTTCAATCTCTGATTAGGTTCTCCTCCTCCTCATGGCTTGGAGGTTCAGGAAGAGGGAAAAAAAGGTGTTTACTTTCCTTTTTAGCATAAAATTATATTTTTTAATTTACAATTTAAATAACAGCATATTTTAAACAGAAATACTCTACTGAGGTTTTCTTAAGAACACAAAAGACAAACTTGAGCAATTGAGTCTCCTTTGTATATCGATTTATACTACCTACACTGAACGCTATCCATGAAGCAATATTACGTGTATTTAAATATTTCTTTTTCTGTTTTTTTAAACATAAGCAATTACAATGCATATTAAAGAATGAAAAAATGTTTTGTATTCAAACTCTTAAATTTTCACCAGTTCTGTCAATATGTAATTACAATTAAGCCACTGCCCTTCCAGAAGGTTACTTTTCACTAATAACTTGTTGCAATATAAAGTACTATTCCCTGAAAGCTAATAAAAACTGTAATACTGAAGCTTCACATTACCATATGTCCACTGCCACACACATTTAAAACCCTCTTACTTTTGCATAGTTCGGAAAATGTTCACATGCTGGTTCCCACAAAACATCCAACAGCTGACTGCTCCAAACAGCAACGCTTCTTTCCTCTCTGTTTGCCCTCCGCCAAGTAATACCACACAAAGCATGGCATCAAAACATATCCAACAAACCGGTCACCTCAGGACAGCCAACACCACGCTTGCCCCCATGACAAACATACGGGATCCAATCTGCTGACTGCAAGGAGCATGGCACCCTTCCCATTCAGCCAAGAGTATCACCCGTTCCCTGTGACAGGGAATGGGAAAGAGCCTCTGTGGCTGCCAGGGAGTCTCACATCGCTTCCCGGCCAAACACCCAGGGCAGCTGCCTCACCGGGAGCTTCCCCACCTCCTCTGAAGCCAGATAAACAGGTTGAGGTGTGACATTATTTGTAATCGTGCCCTGGGCATCCAGGATGGCCCAGAGTACTGCTGCTGCTCTGTGCTGAATTCCCTTTGAAGAGTGAATGCTGCCAAGTCAGAGACTATTGACTGGTACGAGACCCATCTTGGTGGATCTGTGTCTTCAGCGGAGGGGAGATGAGAGAGACACTTTGTTTTACTAGTTTTGCTTTCAGCACTGAAAAGTAATAACCACAGCAATAATAAATAATAACACATCAGTGATGCTATGTTTGTCCCCACAAAATCTTCATTACTGTTGACAGAAACAAAAGCTCCATGAGACAACCTTCTCACATGATGGAACCTATCTGAAAGTTTCTTTCACCGATTATATTCTCTGGTATTTCACCGTAAGAACAACAATTTTAATGGTCATAGCCAGAACTCAGAATAAGAAACTAGTACTCCTGGCTCTCATTCCCAAGACAACATAACAGCTAGGATCACAGAATCACAGAATCATTAAAGTTGGAAAAGACCTGTAAGATCAAGTCCCACTGTCAACCCAATCCCACCGTGCCCCCTAAACCATGTCCCGAAGTGCCACGTCTACACGTCTTTTGAATACTTCCAGTGATGGTGACTCCACCACCTCCCTGGGCAGCCTGTTCCAATGCCTGACCACCCTCTCCGTAAAGAAATTTTTCCTAATACCCAATCTAACCCTCCCCTGGCGCAACTTGAGGCCATTTCTTCTTGTCCTACCACTAGTTGCTTGGGAGAAGAGACCAACACCCTCGTTGCCACAACCCCCTTTCAGGTAGCTGTAGAGAGCGACAAGGTCTCCCCTCAGCCTCCTCTTCTCCAGACTGAACAACCCCAGTTCCCTCAGCCGCTCCCCATAAGACTGGTGCTCCAGACCCCACACCAGCTTCATTGCCCTTCTCTGGACAGGCAAATGCCACAATCTAAAACATTTCCTAAGAACAAATACATAGGCAGTATTCTAGTAAGATTGCCAACAAAAAATCTCAGTAATTGAATCGCAAATTCCTGTCAAGTATGTAAAAAAAGCCCATAACAATTCACTGACCCATAAAGCAAGTTATCTTTTCAGGTACAGACAGAAATAACACCGCTTTCCCCAGTCTGCATATAACCTCAGTGCCTCAGCACATGCCGCAAGTTTCAGAAGTGGCTACTTAGGCAAAGCTGACCCAGACGTCACTTAATTAACAGTATTCAGGGTACTTAGGGGAGCAGTGAAGGCAACAGGAACCTACAAGCCCTGAAGCAGAAAGTGGTATCAGAGAGCGCAGTGGCAAAGCAGGAGGGAAGGAGAAGAGGAGTCGGTGGGGTCTCTGACCTGACGGGTGCCAAGCAGCAGCTGGAGGGCTGGGGAAGCAGAAAGCACTGCAGGACCCAAAGTGTTCTGGGACATGGGGAATATTCTCTTTTCCCTCCCAGAAGCCAAACTACGGCTGTACAGGGCCCCTGCGTGTGCACAGGCCCAGTCTTACGACAGGTTTCAGGAAAGCACTGACAGGAATGGGTAGGTGTGTGGGGTGCATAGCAAGAACAAGGGCCTCCTCAGCTTCGCTCTCGATTCCCTGCAGCCTCTGACTGGTTGTCAGATTAAAGATTAAGAGGTTGTCAGAAGATTAAAACCAAACAAACAAAATACATAGAGAAGAAAATTAAATGACAAGCAACAGATAAGGATCTCCACCGTGTACCTGTGATTCAGCCTGAACATCCCTGACTTCCTACAACTAATTTGCACTGTTTAGAGATTGTATTCTGCTGGTGTAACAAGAAATCCAGGTTGCTGTTCTGACCTGAGGCAGCAGTGGTTACACAACCCCCTGTCCTGCTTCATTGATTCTAAAACCCAAGCTATACACCACAATTTCAAAAATAACTACCACCATACTTCTTCCTAATTTTAAAATAAATTTACCTCCCCAATTCTGCTAGCAATATTGGCAGGTCCTCTGGAGTACGGATAAGCATGAAGGTCGTCACATGCAGCACAATCAGTTTACCAGTGTAACGCTACCCAATCCCACATAGAATCGGGTTTGTAAATTAAAACCAGCAAGCACGCCTGTGCGCCACAGTTTCCTGCTTTCTACATCTTCATCTGCTATCAGCAAAATCTGTCTCAGATGCTGTCACACTTACACACGCAGTTTTACACTACAGAGCATGGTTACACAAGGAATTTGCTAAAATAACACAAGGGGGAAAAAAAAAATCAAAAGCCTCCTGTCTGTCTCCTAATGGCAGGTTTTTTTTAAAAAAAGCTAATATACTACACACATTTACTTTATTTTCTGGTTATAAAGGTGAGGGTTTTGGCTTTCAAGTTGAAGTTTTCAAGCTAGAAAGATATCAAAGAGCAACTTTATACCATGCAAATGAACTACAGTGCAATCACACCTGCTACCTCCTCTTTCTCAACTGCATAACTGAGGAGTAAAACAGACAACCAGGAACAGTATGTAATTCTCCACTCATACTTCTACTTCTCTACCCCAAAAATTGAAAGAAAACAGAAAAGATGACAACCAGATATGCATTTCATACATTTCTTATGACAAATTCAGCATCACTATCTCTAACAAAAGTGGATATCTAGAAAGGCTGACAGAAGTAAATTAGATCTTAAAGAGGGACCAAAAAATTTTCACATATTTAGACAAACTTCTCCCACAAAATCTTCCAAGTGACCACAGCTGCAGACTAACAGGCAGTAAAAACAGAAAGAGAAAAGAAATTTCAAATACCTTTTCTGTCACACCTTGCATATTGAATTGCAGAGCATAGAAGGGTATGAATCTGCGTTTTTTTGTGTCTGTATGTATAAAATATATGAAATTCAGAGCAGTTGTTTTGCAGATTCAAGAACAGGAAGCACCTCTGATACAACTTCACAGTGAAAGTCCCCTAAAAAAAAATAACTGCACATGTACTGCATACATATCATTGCTACCTCCCCTTTCCTCTTTCTTTCTCACATCTGTCTTCAGACAACTCTTCTTCAATGGTCTCCTAATTTGCATTTATTCCATGAAATTTAAAATCACTTATGCTACAGGCAACTCCAAATGTCTTTTCCACATCACAGCCTAGTACTCCCTTGAAAAATATTTTTATTCTCCTAAGTAACATTTTGTATTAATGCCTTTTCATAAACATTCCAATATATTGCATTTCCCTAATTTTTCCATTTCTGATTTGTACTTTTTTTTCTTCCAAACTCTTTTCTCTTCTAACTGTACTTCCAGAATCTATGCACACATGTTAACTGAGACCACTCAGGCCTCTTTACTGTGTTAATTAAGTGGTTTCAATTCAGCCCAAACATTCCATTTTTGCAAAACCCAACAGTTTCTTCAGAATGTCATCATGAATTTGTTCAAAAGAAACTCAAATCACAGGGAAGAAAAGGTATTTTTCATAACAAATTATTCCCTCCACTTGAAGGTAGAATGCAAAGTATCTCAAGAATTTCACTTTTACCTCTAAAGAACTTTCTTAAGTAACTACTCTTACAACCAATTCTGATAAGCAATGGGAATTTGGAGTTGCATTTGGCTCATGTGTAGCACCCCTTTTTGCCTGCCTCTCAATTACCTTGCTGACACAATAGCAATGGGGCATGAATTGACTGCTGGTGAGCTCAACTCTGTGTACACTTGTTAAAAAGAATTTTCAACAACTGAAAGAGAAAGTTTACAATTATAATTTTAGTGGACAAAATGATTATGCTCAACAAGCTTTCTAATGGGACTGCTGCTATGTTTGATTATAGCTCTCCAGATACAAGGAGATTTACACAAGAAAAACTGAAGAAAAATAAAGCTTTTTCACTCAAGATATTCACAAACTATACTTTTAGGAAGTCTGCACCTTCCACTCCACGTTACCTTATTTAGAGAGGGAATGCTCAACTATGAAAAATGTATTTGATTTTGTGTTCAAGCTGGGAATGAGGAAGAATTTAATTCTGGGTTTAGTTCTTTAGAAAACAGCCCTGGATGCTAATCTAAAAAATAAAAAGGGGGAGGGGGGGCCAGAGAGCAGGTAGTGATATTTTACAAGAACACAAAATCCAAAACATTTATTGTTGTTTTCTATTGAGAAAAAGCTATTTATTTTTCAATTATGTGAGAGGATGCCACAGTGTGAAGTCATTTTGGAAAGAAGAGGCCTTAAAAACTAGGTACTTGGATTATGATATTCTCGTAACAGAAATTCATAGGCCACATTTATTTAGAACGCTAAATCCAACACCTCCTAAAATCAGCAGCAGATTTCAAATATCAGCCAGGAAGAAGGCTTAGATGAAGTTGCTTTTGTCCCACAGAACTTCACAGTTCATTAGAGTTCAAGCAGAAAACTATTATCAATACACAGCGAGTCCCAAAATAGTTTCTTCCCCCTACCCCAAAGAGTGGATTTTCAGAGGTTAACAAGAAACAGGGTATCCATTTTCCTCCTGCACTCCCTTTCATCTCCTCGAGGCTGTTACTTCCTCCTAATCATTGCTGCCTGACAGAGCTGTTCGTTCTTCTGGGCAGTGACAAGAACAAGGATTAGGACACGAGTACGCTTGCCCCCACAGGAACACCTGAGGCTCTCATGCGTGTCCCCCTCTACAGGCTCAGTAAGTTTGCCACCGAACCACTTCCCCGAATTACCTCGACATACACAGCGTTATTGAAGCAAAATGAAGTAACTTCGTTGTGTGTGTATGTCTAAACAAACAACAGGCACACGCCAGTTAGTTAGAAGAATAAAAAGAAGAAAAAAAGATACCCTTGGAAAGGGGAAAGTCCCAAAGATCCTCTGAAGCTGTAATAACAGATTAACATAAAACCTATTTATGTAATTTATTGTAGTTCTTGCTCTCTTTTCCATAGTGGAGAGCCGAGTTTATGGAGTTTTATAGAAACTAACAGCCTAGGTCTGAAATGACAAAACAAGGAGGCCCAGAGATACTAACAGCCAGTCTCATATGTGCAGACATGCACACGCACACACAGATGCCCAGTAAAAAGGTATATATTTCTAAAGCTTCAGATGGCTTCCTAAAGCCAGTATTACTGCAAGTTATTTTGTTCATTACATGAAATAATAAAAAAAAAAATCATTACTTTGTAAGTTTTTATATGCAACTGTTTGGAAAAATCCACTTTAATGACTCTCAACTAGTTTAGCCAGGAATACATATTCACAAAAAGCTTTTATAAAACCTAAGAAAGCACTCTGGAGAGGAAGTAGCAGTTATAGAGAAGAGAAAATACTGCAAATGCCATGACATATAAATTGTTCTAGAATAAGCACCTTGTTCCCAGACCACACAATCAAACACAATCACCGAATGTCAGAGAAGTGTAGGGGTAACTACTTTTATTTTCAGGATATCAGAACTACATTGGCTTTGCAAAGAAAGTAATCTTTTCTTTGTAACGCAGTCTCAATAGAACATTGTATTGCAATATATTATTGTTTTGGATATAAGAAATACTATGATATAAAGGCTGATATTTAGCCTGGACAGCACAGTATACAAAAACGTATACACACAACACAAGAACAGTTCCACTTTGTACTCACTCTTACAAAGTTGTCAGGGAACAAACCTCTTCTGCCTTTGAGCTGTCCTTCCCACCAGCCTCCATCATCTTTCTTGATATTGGTGATTATGTCACCTACAGTGATCGTCAGCTCATCATCATGTTGAGCTTTGTAGTCAAACTCCACTATCGCCTCCACTAAAAAAGAAACATATATACATATAATTATTAACTACATTTAAGTTTCCATGCCTTTGAAAGGAATAAGAAAACACCAATCCAATTATGTATTCTCAGTGAAAGTAAGATATTCACTGTAACCAAAAGAGCACATCAAATAGGCAACATGTACTGGTAGCATTCTGTGGGTAACTGCTACAAGAAGAGGCCAAAGGGGAAAAAAAAAACACCACCACAGGAATACCCATCATGGTTAAGGCATGAGGAATGCATTTTTCTTTACTGATTAAAGGAAATTAATTTGTGATGCTTCAGCAGTATCTACTCTGGCAGCATTATAAAGTTTATTTTTATTTCTTGCAGAACATTTTAGCTTTTGTTCACGGGCCTTCTAAAGCATTTTATTTCTAGAAGGGTTCTCGAATCCATAAGCATCCCAAGCCACTGCAATTACTTTGCTAAATACATCACTATTAACCTAAAGAGTATTTAACAATAATTTTTTGCATCATGCTGAGTTTCACTGTTGTTTATACAGAAATGTAGAGCTTTGCTGCATGAACATGCTCTCTCAGGGTTTCATCAAAGGGGAAAAAATTTACTTTCACTTGTGATTATGCATCAGAGGATCTGAAGATCAAATACTCCTACTGCTCTGAATGTCTGCTATCAAAACAGAAGTGTGTTATAAGCTTGATACTATTAGATGGTGTGACTTTGTCTTTTCTTGGGAGGGTTCCCCATCCCTTGAAACCATACACACAACAAAGTCCCTGTAGAGAATTAAGGAAGTCATAAAGACAGAAAAAAAACCTTTGGAGAATCAAAAATAATAGACCTTGGGTATTCAAATATGGAAGCCACAGTTATATTTAGTGGTTTGTCAAATATCTACTAGGAGGAGCCAGATTGGCAAGGTCAAGGATAGTCATATTTGTAAAGCCTTACTCCTGTTTTCTTCAGCGGAAAACCATGCCCTAGGATGTTCCACCAAACATTTAGCACTTCAACCATCGAAATAGCAAAATGAGAACTAGTAATAGGCATCTGCGTTCTGCACAAATGACTGTGCTACGTAAACCCTGCAAGATGCAGCCAACAAACAGGCAATACAGCTCACAAAGCAAAACTAAGCATTACACCACAGACAGTAAAAAGGTTCTGCCTAAATAACAGAAGCCCTGAGGACTAAGTTGAATTAAGCTGACAGGAAAGCAGAATCATTCCTTTCCACCCCCAAAATGTCACACAGACACAATGCTGAACACCTCCCTCCCCCAGAGCCTGCAAGTCATAGCTAAAAGAGTATTCTGACTTTTGGGTACATCCCAGACACAAAGCTACAGCTGATAACATTCATCTATTGCTTCTTCTGTGAAGCCCAAAAACACTTTAAAACCAGTTCACAAGAGGCCTGCTAAATTACATCATGAACAGCGAAAGAGAAAGAGTGGCACCACACACTACAAGTTGACATGCAAACAGAACTTGAAAAATTTACCACTGAAACTTAACTGAAGAAACAGAGTCATTCAGGCTGGGAGGGACCTCAGGTCTCTAGTTCAGCTTCCTGTTCAAGGCAGGACCAGCTCTGAGGTCAAACCAGGTTGCTCAGGGCTTTGTCCAATGTGGGTCTTGAAAACCTCCAAGGACAGAGGTAGGGCACGCAGGGCAACCTGCTCCACTGCTTGACTGGGAGAAAAGTGTTCTTTCTACAGTCCATTGGAATCTTTCGTGTTTCAATTTACATCCATTGGTCTTGTCCCACCATGCACTGCTGTGTAGAGCCTGACTGCATCTTCTTGATAACCTCCTTGTAGGTACTGTAAATCTGCTATTAGGACCTCCTGTTTTCTCTTCTGCAAGCTAGACAGTCGGAGTTCCTCTAGCCTCAGGTCCCTCCACTCTTTAGCACTTCAACTGTTCCACCAATTTCATATCAAGCACAGACTTGAGGAGAGTGCATTCTACTGCCTTCTCCAGCAATCAATAAAGATGTTACACAGAACAGGTCCCAAGACAGTCCCTGGTGGTACTTCATCTATTATCACCTTGCAAGTACAGTACAATCCATCAACCACTACCCAAATCACACAACATTTGGGGTTGGAAGGTGCCTCTGTAGACCAAACCCCCTTATTCAATGCAGAGACAGCTGAAGTGCAGGTTGCTCAGGGCTTTATGCAGCCAGGTTTTGAATATCTGTAAGGATGGAAATTCCAGTGTTCATTCACCCTTAAGGATAAAAAGGTTTCCTCATGTTTATTAGGCAATATCCTGCCTAACGCAGCCCAGGAAGCTAGGAGCTGCCTTTGCCACAAGCACACATTGCTGCCTTGTGCTCCATCTGATGTCCACCAGGATCCCCAGGCTCCCTCTCGCCAAAGCTGCTTTCCAGCCACTCAGCCTGGGACTATCCCTCTCCAAGTGCAGGACCTGGCATCTCCCTTGGTTCATGACGATCCTGTCAGCCCATATCTCCAGCCTGTTGAGGCCGCTCTGAATGGCAGCACGACCCTTGGGTGCGTCAAACACTCTTCCAGTTTTGCATCAGTTGCAAACTTGCTGAGAGTGCGCTCTGCTCGATCATCCAGGTCATTAGTGAAGATGCTGAGCAGCATCAGCCCCATTATCCACCCCTGCAGCACACTGCCAGTGACCAGGCTTCAGCTAGACCTTGTGCTGCTGATCACAATCCTCTGAGCCTGGCACTTCAGTCAGTTTTCAGTCCACCTCACTGTCCATTTACCTGGTCTGCACTTCATCAGTTTGTCAATGAAGATGATACGGGAGACAGTGTCAAAAGCTTTGCTGCAGTCAATGTATACAACACCCACTGCCCTCCCCTCCTCCACCAAGTCAGTGATTTCATCACAGAAGGCTAACAGACATGACTTCCCCTTCATGCTCACCACTCCCAATCAGTTTCTTGTCCTCCATATGTTTGGAAATGGTTTCCAGGATTATTTGCTCCATCAGCTTTCCAAGGGGTCAACGTGAGGCTGACCAGCCCATAATTCTCAGCAAAAAGGAGGCTTCTTGGTCTTCCTGAAGACAGGAGTTACATTTGTTTTCTTCCAGTCTTAAGGAACCTCTCCCAATCACAATGACCTTCCAAACACTATCAAAGGGTGGCCTCCCAACATCAGTTAGCTCCTTCAGCACATACCCTGTCAGGGCCATGGCCTTGCACGTGGCTCAGTTTGTTTAAATATTCCCTAACCTGATTCTTCTCCACTGAGGGTAGGTCTACCTTGCCCTGGACTTCACTGGTTTCAGGAGCCTGGGATTGCTGAAGGCCAGTATTACTATTAAAGACTGAGATGAGTAAGACATTAAGTACCTCTCTGACAAGGCCCTTATTCTCATTCAGCAGCAGGCCCACACTTTTCCTAGTCTTCTTCTTGCTGCTCATGCACCATAGAGGCCTTTCTTGTTGTCTTTCACATCTGCACTGGTTTCAGCTGGGATAGAGTTACTTTTCTTCATAGGAGCTCCCATGGTGCTATGTTTTGGATTAGTGACCAAAGCAGTCAGTAACACCCAGATGTTTTAGCTATTGCTGAAAGGTGCTTACACAGCCTTAAGGCCTTCTCTGTTTCTCATGCTGCCCCAGTGAGCAGGCTGGGGATGCACAAGAAGCTGGGAGGGGACACAGGCCGGACAGCTGACCCAAATTGGCCAAAGGGATATTCCCTACCATATGACGTCATGCTCAGCAATAGAAGCTGGGGGAAGAAGGAGGAAGGGGTGACATTTGTCTTCACAAGTCACTGTTACATGTGACGAAGTCCTGCTTTTCTGGAGATGGCTAAACATCTGCCTGCCAATGGAGAGTAGAGCATGAACCCCTTATTTTGCTTTGCTTACAACAAGCAGCATTTGCTTTATCTATTAAACCGTCTTTATCTCAACCCACAAGTTTTCTCTTTTACCCTTTCAATTCACTTCCCCGTCCCTCTGTGGGGGAGCGAGTGAGCAGCTGTGTGAGGCTGAGCTGCACACTGGGGCTAACCCACAACATCTCTCACCACATTCAACTCCAGGTGCGCTTTGGCTTTCCTAACCCCATTGCTGCACACACAGACATTCTCTCTACCTTTCACCTCCTGTACTCTTTCTTTTTATGTTTGATTTTTGTCAGGAGCTCCTTGTTCATCCATGAAGGCATCCTACTACCTCTGCTTGTTTTCCTCCTTGTCAGGACGGATCACTATTGAGTTTGGAGGAGGTGATCCCTGAAAACCAACCAGCTCAGCTGGATGCCTCTTTTCTCAACAACTGTCTCCAATGGGATTCTTCCAAGCAGAACCCTGAACAGGCCAAAGTCTTCCCTTTTCAAGTCCAGGGTTGCAATCCTGCTTTCTGCCTTTTCCCCTCCTCCTCTCTGGATCCTGAACCTTACCATCTCATGGTCAGTGCAGCCAAGGTTGCCCTCAGCCGTCAGATCCCTGGACAGTCCTTCCTTGTTTGCAAGTATGAGATCCAGCAGTCAACATACTGCAGAAACCTCCTGGATTGCTCACACTCAAGGCATAAGCAAACTACTCTATCCCTCCAGTAGATACCAAGGTGGTTTAAATCCTCCCTGAGGGCCAGGTCCTGCCAATGTGAGCCTTATTCCAGCTGTCTGAAGAAGGCCTCATCAACTATTTCCTGGTTAGGTGGTTTATAGAGACAGGTACCACAACATCATCCACACTGGTCTGCCCTCTAACCCTAACCCACAAACTCCTAAGGTGGTTCATCAACTGTCCCACACCTGAGCTCCATGCATTTCAACTGCTCTGCTGCATGAAGTGTGTGGTGAGTTTGACCTTCGATAGATTCCAGATGCCCACCAAAGCTGCTCTGTCACTCCCCTCCTCAGCTAGACAGGGGAGAGAAAAATATAGCAAGAAGCTTACGTGTTGAGATAAGGACAGGGAGAGATCAGTCATCAATTACTATCACAGGCAAAACAGACTCGACTTGGGAAAATTGGTTCAATTTATTTCCAATCAAATAAGAGTATGAGAATGAGAAATAAGACCAAATCTTTAACACCTTCCCCCCACCCCTCCCTTCTTCCCAGGCTTGACTTGACTCCCAAATTCTCTACCTGCTCCGCCACAGTGGCACAGGGGGATGGGGAATGGAGCTTGCAGACAGTTCATCACACGTCTCTACCACTTCTTCCTCCTCAGGGGGAGGACTCTTCCCCTGTTCCAGCATGGGGTCCCTCCCATGGGAGACAGTCCTCCACAAACTTCTCCAATGTGAGTCCTTCCCATGGGCTGCAGTTCTTCACAAACTGCTCCAGCCTGGGTCCCTTCCATGGGGTGCAGTCCTGCAGGAACAGACTGCTCCAGCGTGGGCTCCCCATGGGGTCACAGGTCCTGCCAGCAAACCTGCTCCAGCCTGGGCTCCTCTCTCCACGAGGTCATAGGTCCTGCCAGGAGCCTGCTCCAGCATGAGCTTCCCATGGGATCACAGCCTCCTTCGGGAAATCCACCAGCTCCAGCATGGGCTCCTCCATGGGCCGCAGGTGTATAAGGGCTCCACCATGGACCTCCATGGGTTCCCCCCTCCAGGGGGACCAGCCTGCCTCACCACAGCCTTTACCAGGGGCTACAGGGGAATCTCTGCCCTGGCGCCTAAAGCACCTCCTCCCCTCCTTCTTCACTGACCTTGGTGTCTACAGAGCTGTATTCACATTCTCACTCCTCTCTCTGGCTGCAATTGCTGTTGCTGGTCTTTTTTCCCCTTTCTTAAATCTGTTACCCCAGAGGCGCTACCACCATCACTGATGGGCTTGGCCTTGGCCAGTGGAGAGCCTGTCTTCGAGCTAGCTGGCACTGGCTGTCATGCACAGGGGAAGCTTCTAGCAACTTCTCACAGAAGCCACTCCTGCAACCCCTACCACTACCAAAACTTTGCCACGCAAACCCAATGCAAAGTATAACTCCCCTTCCTTGCCTTCCTAGCCTGTCCTTCCCAAAGAACCTTTTTCGATCTGTTGCAACACTCCAGTCATGTGAACTATTCCATCGTATCATGATCCCAATGAAATCATAACTCTGCAACTGCATGCAGACATGTAATTACTCTCCTTTGAGCCCCACACTGTACGCATGAGAGCACAGACATTTTGGAGAGGCAACCAGCCATGCTGATTTCCCAGAAAGAGTACAAGAGTTTCCCCTGTAATTCTGAAAGCACAAGAGTTTCCCCTGTAATTCTGCAAGCTACTTCCTTGTTTATACAGATATCCTTGGGAAGGGTCCCCTTCAGCCCTGTTTTGTTGATTTTGTCTGCATCACCCCACACGTTTTGTTTGCCAGCCTGGTCCACCACTTCCTCACAAGATCGTTGGTCATCCTCTCTCTCCCATCATTACTATGTTAAAGCCCTCCTCACCTGTTTGAGCAGCCTGTTAGCAAAGATGCTTTTGCCCCACTTAGTCAGGTGGATCCCATTTTTCCAAGCAATCCTCAAAGAGGGTCCCATGATCATAAAACTGAAACTCTGTTGCTGACACCAGCTGTGCAACCAATTGTTACCTGCAGATCTGTCAGCTCCTCCTCACATCCTTCCCTCTCACTGAGAGGATCAAGGAGAAAACCACTCAGGCTCCCATGCCCTTGACCATCACCCCAGAGCCACAGAGTCACAAGTGATACTTTCCAGATCACTCCTGGCAATACCACTGAACACTTCCAGTATCATGGAAAAGCAGCAGGGGCTAGTAGCCTGAGGGCCAGATGAGCCTTTGCAGTCTTTCCACAACGTTCCAGATCCAAGCCCCTGGCAAGCAACAAGCCTCCCTAGATGACAGGTCAGGTCAGCAGATGGGAGTCTCCACACCCCACAGCAGGGAACTTCCCTACTATTATCACTTGCCACTTTTTCCCGGTACTCCTGCATGGCTCAGATTTAGCCAGCTTGGGTGTTTCACTGGATGGAGCACCCAGACCTTCATCACCTACAAGAGCACCGAATCTGTTCTATAATTGCAGATCTTCCCTGGAAAATGCAAGGCCAGGTTGGAGGGGGATCTGAGCAACCTGATCTAGTTGGAGATGTCCCTGCTCACTGTAGGGGGATTGGACTAGATGACCTTTAATGGTCCCTTCCAACCCAAAGATTTTATGATTCTATGATGTTGAGGTGGAGCAGGAGCCTTCCTCCTGGCATCATAAAGTTATAAACTTCAGGCTTCCAGACTTGCCATTCTAGGAGTCACCAAGGTACACATACTACTTGAAGTCTCACACCAATGAAAACGTGTATCTATTTCCACAAAACACAACAGCACTCAGGCTCTAAAAAGGCAAAACTCAGACTATTTAGCAGAGTATTTCCAATTTGGTTGAGCCTCAGGAAAGACCTTCTGAGAGCAAGGCCCTGTATCCTTCATTTTTAAGCAGTCTGCTGATACACTTGCTCTCAGGACTCACAGCTGATACGCTGCTTTTTGTATGTGCCCAGTCACTTCTCCTCCCTATTTAGGAAGCTTTTAAATCCTATTCTCATTTTGCTGTGGATGCAATCACACATTGCTTTGCTCTGAGTTCTCCCTAAGCAACCAGAAGGTGGTTTAGAGAGCTGCAAGGGGGAGATGGCAATGGAGCAGGGATTCGGGCTGGCTCCAACTACTGATTCTTCAAACACTCCTCTACGTTCAGACTCCAGCCAGACATACTGAAAGAAGGCAAACCACTCTCCCACTCTCTGAGTCCCATGTTTTAAGTTCTAGTACCTGTTGCTGTCCTTGCAGTTATCCCCTAAGAAGGCTGTAAAATTGCCATGATTCTTGACAGTTTCATTTTCTAATTATGTTCTCTCTTTGTAGGAGAGACCTAAAGGTAGGACAGGGCTGTTGAGTTGACTCTACAGCTGCTTGGGTAGGCTGGAGGCACCGGAGTTACCTTCCTGAAGTTTGTCTGCCTTGCACTAATGCATATACAGACAGCTGCAGCTGTTCAACCACTTTTGTTTTACTGGAAGTTTAATTAAACAAACAAAAACCCCTTTAGTGTGCAGGCACTTCTCTGACTATAAAAGTTTCCACTTATTAAAAAACATGTATAAATATTTTTAAAAGCTGTCTCCTCTCAGAGAATTTGATTACTATAACATAAGTGCGTGTAAGCTGCCAGAGACATATGAGTCACCAAAAATGGACCACACAATCAAGATGTTTATAAACTCTTCAAAGGAACCAAAAGCACAGTTTGGAAAGAGGAATAAAAGCACACCTAACAAATGTGCAGATTGTGACAAACTGACGGGAAGGTACTTCTGAGATCACTCAAAATTCTCATTTATCACACTACTGAAGCTTGCAGAGCATATGACAGCCTAAGAATGCTTTATAATTTATAGGTCCATGCAGTTGCAGTTTTTCAATCAAGCTCATTTTCTAAAGCATGCTAAACCACACCATCTTCTCAAACTGTGTTTTGAAAAATTCTGCTGGTCAAGCTTGACCTTTTTTGTTTCTTTTGAGGTGAAACTTTGTCTTAAGGGAAGCTGGACCAATACTGGAGAAAACACTGACCCAGATATGCTATGAGTTTTGCTCCGTATCTCTAAGTACAACAAATCTCATTCCTGAAGTGCTGTGCTAGATTTCTCCTCAGGAACTGGACTAAAACAATGTCCCAGTGTGCACAATGATTTATGATGTGAGAAAACTCTCCATGGACAGTGAGCTCAAACTAATTTTATTTGTTAACCAACAAAGGCTGGTCTTAGGCCCAGCTCTGCCAAGGTAAACAGCTTGTTACATTAACAGCCAAAACCCAAATCGTTTTAAGCCAAAAGCAAAATAAAACAGCAAAATTGAGACAGACAGATCTGATCTCTTTTTGGTGCATTTTTCTTCAAAATATTGTACTCCATGATGCCTGAAAGTCAAACCTGCCCCAGCTTGCAAACTGTGGCTATTAGACTCTTTCTGTTGGAAGAAGGTCTTTTTCACATTAGGAATGAAATCCAATATCAAAAGCTATTCTTATTTTGATCTAAAAGGGGAATGTTCATTCCCATGCCAACACAATTAGCTATTCCTGGCCTTGTATTACCATCAATCCAAATTGTAACATAAAAAAACTCACGAAACAGAATCAAAGCTAGTTATTACCAACCCTGCTGGAGCCTGGCGCAGCACAACTCATTACTGCAATGTCAGGGATGAAGATTATTATTTTTTTTTAATTTAATGCTTAGTGGTTTGGGTTTAAAATGCAAAATTTGAGCGAATCAGGAATTGAAATGTAACCTCTCAGCTATATTTAAAATAAGCGTAACTGGAAAAAACCTGTGGATTAGAAGTTTAACTATTTCCACCTTTCATTCCCCAAATTAGTCTTACATACACACATGAAATAATTTTGTTCTTATTTTTCCCATTGATTAGTTTGTTTCCTTGCCACATTTGAAATTACAAGTAAACGCTAATCTCTTAAAACTGACCTAGTTAGAATAAGCATTTCTTTACTAATGCCATCAATATTTGAAGACAGAAGTGTCTCAGTTTATGATATTTTCAATGATTGTACAGTGTCTTTCTAAGCAAGAAATGAATCAAGAAAAGCAACAGAGATTTGCTACTGTGCAACAAAAACTACGTTATTAAATCAGCTTCTGGTGACATCTGAAATGTGCAGGCACAATGGAAATGTTATTAACGTCTTTGGCCCTATTCCACCCAAGTAACAGTATCCATATGGCAACACCACCTTCTGCAGCAGCGTGGTTTCACCGACAAAAGCAGACCTTAGCACTAGCGTACATAGTTAGACATGGCAGTCAAAGAGTTAAGAGCTTCTCTACTGTAAGTTTTATGTTTTCACTTTTGTTTGTCATTCACTTGAAGCTGAGTGACTAACACAAGTGTTGCATTGGTTTACCCAAAAAAACAGAACAGAAACTAGACAAACTACCTCCAAATATTCTACACTAAAGCTTTAAAGTTCAACTTGCATTTCCTCAGAAGAGAGTGCAACAGAGCTTTTCTCTTTTGCATGAAGATAACTGTTCAGAAGTAACAAAGACTAACAGCATGAAGAGGCATCACACAACAATGCCTCTTGTGTGTGAGACACAACAACTCTTATGTCATGCTCTGCATAACCCTCTACAGGAAGGTCTCAGTGACTACAGTAAGCTTCATGTTCTCTACCACCTACAGTAAATTGATCAATAATCAAAACCTATTAATCGAGAAGTTGGAATGCACTGCATTTCTGTTACAGCACATTTCCTTATAGAACAGTTACAAAGATTCATTTGGTAGCAAGTACTTAATAGTGTATCAATATTTTCATTATAAGTACATTTTATGACCAGTTAACGATCTGGCCATCAAACTCCATCTGCCTCAAAACTTGCTAGACAAGGTCTTACTTCAGAAGTACTGTTCTGTTTGAGAGACCTAAGCATCAGCTGTTTTTTAGTGCTTTACGGGCATACTTAAAAATTTAAAAAAAATGTATTTTTGCTACACAACAGATTGCAATAAAACTCTCAGTAAGACATTAGGAGCCACTAGAAGGGAAAAAAATCAGTACTTTTTATTAGACCAAATGACAAAGCATGACTTACATCCTGAACTCAAATGAAAGAAAAAAAAAACCCCAAACCCATAACAAAAACAAAACCCAAATGACATTGCATTCAACAGTACTAGTTTCCTAACCTAGACCTGGAGGGCCAGAAGGCCTGAAGACCAAATGTGACCTACAAGGCTGTTGTCTTCTGGACTCTAGGAACACTGAGCAGCTGGCAGGCCGATCACATGTGGGATGCTGTGGTACAAATGTGTTTGAGGGAGGAGGAGGAAAGTATTCATATAAGGTTTGGCAGAATTTATTACAGATGGCACAGCACTGATGAAAAGGGGAATGCACTGCTGTAACCACTGAATGCCCATCTGGGGCTCCAGAAGTCCTTCCTCCCCAAAACCATCCCAGCTCTTGCAGGCATCAGCTGTAACATCCCTATGATGATTACAACTAAAGGTTGTTAGCATCTGGGAAGAAGAGTTCAGATGGGGCTCTTCTAACAGAGAACAAAATAATCTATAGTTTGTAAAGACTCAACTCTCTCAATGTCATTACACTTTGTAATTCTAGGTGGAGCCACGGAATAGCCCTTTGAGGCATCACTCTATCAAAATGGAAATGCCCGTTGCCATGTGCTACCTCTGAAATGCACACCAAAACCAGAATACGAATAAACCACTGCCTTTATAGTTTAAATGTAGATTGCAACTGGGATTTTTAAGAAAGCTTGAGCTCTTAGTTTTGTAGCACATCTGGGGCAGAAAAAATTAACTTAAACATTTTGTATCTGCTTGATTGAAAGCAATTATCAAACCACCATAATTTTCTAGAAAAATTAATTCCAAATTTTATTCATTTCTTAACATTTTTTTCTTTTGCAACATCACTATCAGGAACAATACTCTCTGCTAAAAGCATCTGCAAGGATTCAGCTTCATGAAAAAGAAAAGCTCAAGGGGGAGGAGAAATCGGTATCAGAAGGAACACCTGTACTATCCAATCTTCAGGAGGTTAAATCCATGCTATATGATAAACAGCAACTCCTCTGCTAAGACAACAGCTTTCAGTTTACTTTAAATTTTCCTTTTTCCCCTTCGAAAACAATGGTGGGGGAGATAAAGGTCATAGTCCTAGAATAGTATCTTCACTGAATCACTCCATCAAAGAGCAGAGCAGTCAGAGAAGGGGCTATCTAAGTCAATACTGCACAAGGACCTTTTTATGTTATAGTCCCAGTCCCCTCCCACAGGCCGCAAATGTTCTTCACCCAGTCTGCTGGAAACATAGTAGGCAGCCACGGAGCACTCAGGACAGATGGGAGGCATGTGAGCGGAAGACCCACTGTGTGCAGTTCACACGTACACGCACACACAGGCACAGAAACAGAGGAGACGTGCAGAGGACTCCAACCAAAACCTAATTTGGAGGACAGAGTGAACACTTAGCCTAAGGCTGTCCTGATGTGACTCTTCTCTGGGCAGCAGCAGAGCCGAAGCCACTCCAGCTGACATAACGCCTGAGCTGTCCTCCAGGAAAAGAGGAGAGCTAGTTTTCTGTTTTTCAAGGAGGGATCGGTATGCTTGGTTCCAGCTTTTAAAAAACACAAGCACCAAGTTGTTCTAGTGGAATTTACCCAGCAGGACAAGAAATACTTTATATTCCAGCTAAGGCATTTGGTATGACAGCAATTAATTGCAAAAATCTCCCATTTACAGTTAGGTAAATAAAGAAAAACTGTATGTCAGTGTATTTGTATTTCTGTATATATGTGACACATTTCCATATAAAATATGCATCTCAGCAATTCTGCGGTAAACAGCTTCAGGCAGGTACTTCTAATAAATATTATGAATATGTTCAGCTTTTCTTAGCCCTATCACAGTAGTTGCCTCTCACTGAATTTATGTCGTCACACTCATATCTCTGATGCAAACTTTTCAAACAATATGCCAAATCACATGTGATCATCAGATATGTTCATGCACACACAACTACGGACTAAGCAAGGAAAGAAAAGATCATTGTGGTAGCTCTAAATGGCAGCAGTTACATCTGTATTCCCAAAGGCTCCCTTATATATCACCCTGTATCCAACAATACATGTTAGATTTTATGGGGCCAAGTCTCCTTAACCCTTCTGAAAGAGTGAGATTGCATAGATAATCTTTGGCATTCACGTGGCTGGCAGTCTGGGAAGCACTTCTATTCCACGAATTAATTAATCTTTTCCTGCAGGGCAAAGTGGTCCTTCTGCCTTAGACAACAAACTGCTAGAATCAGACTGTTGCTACTGAAAAAGATTAATTTTACTGTAATTCACTGCTTTTATCAACCAGAGTACCTCTCAACTACAGCAGATGCTCCCAGTATACAGCATTCACAAACAAACTTACTTTTCATTCACATTGTCATCAAGTTCATAGACGATGTGCATTGCGTTAACCTGTAACTGAAGTACAGTGCCTTGTAGAGGCAAAATTGTCTTGAGAGTTGGTTCACTTGTTTTAAGATTGTTCTCCCCCTCAGATACAAATGCGCGCAAGAAGCCATCCAGAAGAAATGGAAGACATTAGATTCTGAGGGAAACATTTAACATCAACATTTTAATATGAGTTCTGGCCTCCTCCAGTTTCCATAAAAATAATTCAAAGTTCTGAAAAGTATAAAGGATTATACCCATTGGTGGGATGAACAAAAAAGGAGAGGAGGATTGTAACTTAAGCTAAGCACACAAGACAAATAATCCCCATTTGACAAACTATATATTCATAAAAACTTGTTAGTAATGCTACTCTTGTGGTTTCTAAATGACGTTCTCAGAGAACTGCGAAGCTAGGAAGGATATTAGTTACTTCCTCAGAACAAAAAGGAAAAAGATTACTTACAGCTAAATACAGCTAGAAGTATATATAAAATTACCATTAGGCTAAATTCACAAGAATCACTACCAAATGAATGTATCAACACAAAAAGGAAACAGGATAGAAAAGATGATGCCATGAAAATAACTGCTGTTTAAGATTACTCAGAAGTACTAGTCCAGTATAATTGCCAGGTGATTCTAGTCCCAAGGTTGCCTTGATAATGTTTGTAGACTCTGATGGATATGTACTGAGGTGGAAGGTCAAATAAATAAAAAAATTGGAAAGCCAACAACTACCTCTTCAGTGATATGATGTAGCATCATTTAACTCCCAGGAACGTGAGCAGATGTTGTGGTCAACAATTTGTTCACAATCTCTATATTGTGTACTGCATAGTGTTTACGTGTTAGAACTTCAGAGCATCTAGAACAGCAACATTCACCTAGTTTCATTAAAACCAGACTAGAAACATGAGTGTAATTATGAATATGATCTCAGACAAGCTTGGATGATTTCACTATAGATGCTTAAGCTGTTACTATCACCACCCATCTTTGCCAAAAGTAGCAACCCTTTCGCACAGGAGGAGGATGGGGAGAATATGACATACTCCTCTGCATCTTAGCCACATTTGCTTGAAGTACTGATAAAGATGAGTTTACATTAAGTAACCAGACTGCAAAGTGGTGCACAGATACATCCTGTTGTGATACTCCTGCTGCTGCAAGTGGCAATTTCTGCAAGAAGAGATTGCTGGCAGCAACAGCTTGATACAGCCAAAATCCTTGGACTGTATTACAGCCCTTTGCTGTGTAATGCCAGCTGCAGACAAACATGGTGTCTTAAAATAATTTCAAAGCTATGTCATTTTCCCTCAGTTTCATGGAACTCTTATTATAAGACAGCAGTTGCAAAAAAAAAAAAAACACCCAAAACACTCCAGCAGCAGCAACCTGCCAAATGACCTGACTAAAAACCAGTGCCACGTTTTAACTGATGCATTATAAACTGTCAATCTGCAAAACTTCGCATTTAGAGGAAGCTTAGGCCCAGTATGGAAGTCCTCAGCAGTGTCATAATTTATAAGCCAAATGAAAGGACAGTTACTATTGTGCTTCCACATACAACAGATTGTCAGGCATTACAGGAGCTATGAAAGGTTTGCATGTGCTGGGGCTCATAGCTCTAAGTACAAGAGCTCAGACCACGGGTAATTTGCATTTCACCACTATGGTTCAATACAAGATTTACAAGCCAACATTAAACCATCTCCACTAACCTTTAGATCATACTGAAAAACAACAAAAAACAACCTAAGGTGTTAAAAAAAAACCCTAACTTGCTCAGTTGTGTGAGCAACAATGGAAGGTAGGATAGGAGTGTTTGGAGGAAGGACACATTTGATTAAAATAATACCTTTACCACCCACCAATATCATATTTTTTCTTGATTAATAATGAAGTCTTATAAGACTGCTGCTCATAATCCTTAGCAACTTGTCTTTTTACATCATGTTCTTTTATTTTCCTTCAAACTGTAGTAAGAGCAATAGTGCTGGAAAAAAAATATGCTGTTTTATTAACAGAAAATACTGTATATAAAGATTCACAAGTTCCAGGCAACCCTTCAGCAAATAAACTTAACTATCACATCAGGTAACGTGTTGACTCTGTGCATAAAAAAGCTTTCAAATCTCAGTTTTAGAATCCAGGATGCTTTTCCAGAGAAGTTTTAGATGGTATCTCTAAAGCCTCTGTTTTCTCAGCTCAAATCAGTTTCTGCAAGTAACCTCTTCTGGATGTCACAATAAATGGAATTCACAAACTAACATGCTTTTTTTTTTTTCTCTCTTATGAACAAAAATGTTCCCACATCACAGCCATTAGCTTCTCTGTTTTGCTTTCATGGTGCTGTTTAAAATCCCATGTATCAATTAAGGCTGGGCAAGGAGGCACTGCCATTAACATTTTTAATTTACATTTTCTCTTAGAGAAATTCTCTGGATTTTGAACAAGGCAAAGCCTTTCAGAAAGCAGAGGTTATGCTGCAAGTAGAAGACAGCTCTTCTAACAGGTATCTCTGGTAGCAGGTTAAAGAACCTCCACCTGAAGAAACACTCACTCTCACTTCCAAGAGATCTTCTTTACTGCTTATGCCTAGAATAAACCTCCAGAAAGGAAATACTACACAGAGCTCTCCTTAGAACAATCCTGAAAGCAAAAACTGATGCAAGCTAAACAAGTACATCTGAAAGCTTGTCACTGACTTTCATTGCAAGCAAGAACAGCTTGTGACCTGATGACAGCATTGCTCCAATAGGGAATTTGAGCCACTCTGTGCTAGTTGAATGAGGATGCTCAGCAGAGCTGTGTATGGAGCAAAAGCACATAGTAAGTCGGCATCTAGACAGAAGAGCCCATTGCTGCATTGAGGGTGTGAGAAGAAAGGGGAGGGAGCAGCTGGATGGAGCTCTGTGGAACCCAAGTATACATAGAGGCAATAAGCCCTATTGTTTTATAAGCAATTATTCTTCTGACAACCTCCTCCTCCCATCCA
>NW_010554009.1:0-57588 GCF_000687285.1 Phaethon lepturus | reverse complement strand
CCACAGTGATGAGGCAGGTCTGAGGTCAAGCCAGAAAGTCAAGTCAGTGAAACGGGGTCAGAGCAAGGGAGAGAACAGCCACAGATAAGGCTGCTACATAGCTTAAAAGCAGTTCCTGAGCAAAACAGAATAGGGGGGTGCAAGCAGGGAGAAAAAGCCCACTAAGGCTTCTTGGCAGAGCCTTCTCAAAGAGTTCAATGCTGGACACCAGCATAATTACCTATGTGAATGTTGAGTCCAGGCAACCAAAACCCAAAGAGGGGCAGATGCACGTAGTGCTCCGACATTAGTGACAGCCACCGATGGAACAAGTCTTCTGTGTTTATTTTGAGCATGGTGGAAAAGTACAGCCAGATGCTTAGTGATTATCTTTTCAAAGATGTCCAAGATTCTGGAAGATATATGGACTTGCCTCTGAATAAAAGCTTTTGTCCTAGACGTCAGATTCATACTTTTCAGTTTTCAAAATCTGATCCAGCATGATATGTTGGTTTCTAGAAACCAGCCTGTACCTGCTTGTTAACTGTCTCTTCAAATTCCAACAGTAAATCTTCCTGTAGCAAAGTCACAAGTACAGGTCTGGTGCAGGAATATATCAGTTTGAGCACTGTCCCTCTAAGCCTATGACAGTTTGTGCCATGATATACGGACCTATGGAGAGAATGTCATGCATTAAACAAGGGAGTCCATACAAACCTGTGAGTTCTATTACTTCCATAGTATACAGAGAGGGTGAGATCTCAAGCAGCACTAACCTCTGAGCCAGGCTTCTTCAGAACAGGAGCTATTTAGGTCATCCCTGGTTGAAGTCCAGGTATGTATTAACATACACTGAATGGATAATCTGGGAACTAGAATCTCAATGCAAAACACGCATAGAAACTTGGATAAGCACACCCTTTATAATGTGTGGGCAACGCTCTAGTAGAGAAAGAAAGTGACAGAAGAATAGAAATCTTAAATAGAAAGAATGCAGAGTCAGAGTCTGATCTGTATTTAGCATGATTTTATTACAAAATAGAACTTTTTTTCTGTTTAAATGAAATGTGCAATAAGAACCTCTGGACTGTTAAAATACTCATGCACCTGCTAAGGATAAACAAGAATAAAAAGACAGAGAAAGTGAGACAAAGACCATTTGGTATATGATCTGATGTTCTGAAAGCATGAAATCGATATTATGTTTCTCTTGCGGAAAAAAACCAAAAAATCCCCAACAGAAAAAAAACCCACAACATTTGCAAAAAGCAGTGAGTCACAATAGTTTGCCCCAGGGTTCTGTAGGGTTGTCATTCCAAAAAACAAAGCTACCAGAAATAGGTGACATATTCCTCAAAACTGACACACCATAAAGAGAATTATATATAATATAAAGCGAATTATATGTAATATCTCCTCATGGAGATGAAAAAAAAAGCAGACCAGATATCTTCTGTAAACTCGGCATGCCTAATACATGGTCCCTCAGGAGATAACTGAATCCTATAGATAATTTCGGTAAGAACTTAACTATATTAATTTTATATAGTTTATAAATTTGGAGTTTGAGTCTTAGTATTGTGCCTTGGAAGGAAATGCATAACATCAGGGTTTGTGCCATGCAGTATGAACAGCTCTTGTACAAGTGCGGTCCAGCACTTGGTTTTTATGGACAGTGAGGTACAATATAAAGCAACTTTCTTTTAAACCTTGTTATAATAAATGATTGTTAATCATTCCCCATTAAACTATATGTCCTACTGTCTTCCACTAACAATTAACCTCCAAAGTGTTTAAGTCACTTTTTGGAAACATCTAACAGAAATTGCAATTATTTCAGATTACTCTAGAAAACTGCATCTAGATGGTGGTAAGAAAGGCTCTCTAGACTTTGTGTCTGGGCTACGTTTGGTCTGTCAACTGGAAAAGAGTTGTCAGGAAAGGCAATTGTGTCTTCAAAGAGACATACTTTTTCGAGGGACTCATACTGGCCACCATTTGCATCCCCTAACTCCTGTCATTCTTAATGATTTTCACTCACCAGTAACTGGAACCATGAGAAGGGTCCAACCTACTACCTAGGCTTCCACTTGTGCAGCACAAAATCTTTCACTTAAAGATGGAAAAGTTTTCTTTTTTACTTGAAAGTTCAGGTGCAGGCAGTCCCCAGCAGAGCCCCAGGTTTTTCATGCCTATTTTTATACCATTTCTGCTTGTCCTGCAGAATTTGATAAATGAGGAGTTGTGGAGTTGCTTAGGGGAATACAATTATGCAGAATTAAATTGTCAGGCTCATTAATTATTCCAATTAAACACACAAAGCCAAGCAAAGGGATTTTTGTGCCCGCTACAATGAATTGCATACAGCCAACCTGCAGACATTTACATCGTTATACTCTAATAAATGCATCTTAAAAATGTAAACATAATCACTACAGAAGCAGAGCTGGAGCTCGACTCACAGGGGCTGCAGGCAGAAACCTCTCCCAGTTGTATACTGGTATTTGTACTGCTTTCTGACTTCGCCTAGCAAGTCCACCAGCCACCCTAAAGCACACGTGGAGCCCCGCACACTACTGTGATTGCTCTGCTTTCATTTGTACTTCGTTATGGAAATATGCAAATCATCTCTTTATACCACCGTGAACAATTAGCTTACAAGATAAAAAAATATTTTGTCTTGTGTTCACCTATAATTATTCCAGCATGTTAAAGGGAATGGGGGAGAGAAAGAAGTCTGCAATTTTATTACAATTAAAATACTTTTCACACAAATAAGAAGCATGTCATTGGCTATGTTTTCTTCTGAAAACACTGACCCATTCTGCATTGTTTAATTGTAAATCTTACATTGTGAGAAGCCACTAAAAATAAAGCCATTGGTGAAAAAGAGCACATAAGGTAGCAATAAAAATAAAGTAACAATAGAATAAGATTGCAATAATGATTACAACCACAAAGACTGTCACTCTGTCAGGTGTCCAGAGAAGATACAAGATCCTTCCTTTTTAGCTTAGAAAAAGACTGATTGATGTAGGAACCAAATTAAGAATCTGATGGACTCATTCAGTACTGTTGCTATTTACCAATATCCACCCCAATAAAATGAGGGGGAGGGGGCAAGAGGCATAAAGTGTCAAAGGGTTGGGGAAACTGCTCTACATTTTTGCCTCCATAACAAAGATGCTGAATCTTTCCTTGAGGAACAAACTCTTTGTTGTCTGAACTTTGAAACTGCTGCACGTACTCCCCCAGTAATGTCAAGAGAAGGTCCAGGAAGTCAAAGAAAACAAAACAAGCATCCCAGAAATACTACAGATGGCAGGAAACAGTCCTGAGCCCAATATTAAAGGTTTCTTAAACTGCTGGTAAGAAGTCTTGTTTAGCACTGTATTCATAACTTTTCCTGAAGGTCAGTCTAATACCTTGCTAAATAAAGCTGGGAAGAAACAACTCTTTCAGAACTGACTTTCCACCAAGCAGTATGTCACTTTGGTATATTTAGCTGTCTAAGATATGTAACTTCCCCTACTTTATCACCTGAAGACTTCAAGTATTTGTTTCTACTATTACCTGCCTACTTTTCCTACTCCAGTTCTATAAAGGAGTTAGACTAATTTGCCTATGCAGATAAAGGGGACTGTAAAAAAAAGCCATACTGAAGTTTTGTGCTGAGCCCTGACAGGATGAACTTTCTGATCATTTTCACCTCTATTCTCCAAATCAGTAAATCCCAACATTTTGGGTCAGCAGACCACGATAAACCCTCAAAATTGTCCAAGGACTAGCATATACCTTCACCAAAGTTCTGACTGAGAAATGCTGCTAAAACTATCAGACCTATCTGGCTGATTGGCCAAAGGGAGGTTTTGCAGCTCTTCGGAGCCTGCGCCCACCTGAGAAAGGTTTGGGAGGAGACACAAAAGGGAGAAGGGCGATGAGTTCTTTCATTCAGAACAAATATGTATTGGCTTTGAAACGGCAGAAATCTTGACTTCTACTCTGGAAGCAAGAAGGAAACCAAAGCAGAAAAACATCCAGGTTCGCACGTTAGCTTAGAGCTCCTTCAGACCACAGAGCTCACAGCTTTACATTGGTATTTAACAGCAAGGTGGACAAGCACCCTTGGATTTCACCAAGAGAAATCCCAGCTCAAGTTTAAGCTTCTTCTTTCACAGCTGTGACAACTAGTTTACAAGAAATGTGGCGCTCAATTCTAGATTGCAGCTGAGCTTGAATGTTTTGGGAAATGTTTACATATGGCCTCTGCAGTTCTCTTGATCCTGGATCCATAAAGTTGAATAACCTAATTCCTTCCAAGTTTACAAATGTTGGTTAACTTCACAAACATCCTTTCTGCCCATCTCACCATTTTATAAGGTTCTCGGACCTCAAGTTACTTGCTGCAGTTTTGGAGGCTGGTTGGAAACCTTTTTGTAGGATTCTCCTGAGACCCTGGCACTCCTAATGCAGGGTAATACGTGTCTCTAACTCTGTCCATCTTCCTCTGGGAGAAATCCTCCACCTGATTACTGCAAAAAATGCCTTGAGACTTTTTTAATTTTCTCTGGTGTTTTTGACAGTAACTGGAATCAAAATAAGGACTCTTGCCAGAAAGGCTTTAAAGAAGTTTTTGTTCAAGCGTCACTGTCTGCTCTCTGACTGCTGACATGAGCTCTTCACCAGCCTGCAGGAAAAAGTGATTAAGAATCAGCAACAGATAAATCCCACAGGGTTGCACTCATCTTCCTGTCACTAACAATGACATGAACACAGTTTTATTGTAAGGATGAATCAAAGGTTATGCAAGAAGGCTTTTTCCAAATCCCATCTCCCCATCTGCCCAGTGCTGCCTCCTCTTACTCAAGACTTGCTAGATACAAAACCAAAAACTGGAAGTCTGAAAGCCCACCACATTTGCTGCTCATAGCAATATTTGTGCTGTTTCAGTGCATATTGTTCTTTCAGGTAGTGATGGTATACAAGACCTACACTAAATAACGTACTGAAATCCATTCACCATTTACTGTGCCATTGCCTAGGGCCAGGCTGGAAACGCAGGACTGGTCCCCTGCAGAAAAACTGTAGCTCCCGGTTCAGAAGTGATGACTTCCAAGGGTCTAGATTCTCCCCCAGTGCTGAATGTAGTTTCTTTGGACTCGGACACCGGGGCCCTTTAGCACCAAGTACGGATCTGTGCAATGCAGTACAATTTGCAGGGTGACAGAATGATCTGAAATTAAGATTCCTGATGTTGAGTGTAGTAGAAGTACCTCCCTCCCTCCATTAAATTTTAGTAATTGTGAAATAGAAACATATTTTAACTCTGTTTAGTCTTGCAAGCCAGTGTTCACGTTCATTTTACATGCACTCACATTCATTCTTCATAGCCATTAAAATTAAATATATAGCAGTGTGTGTTTTCTTTCCCTCCTATATCATTTATAGTTTGTTTCTTTCCATTTCAAAGTATATATTATTGAATAGATCAGATGATGAATTTTTAATGAATTTTTGAAACAGAAGGCAAACACAGAAGGACTGGTTAAGTAAATTGTACCTATAAATAACTTCATAACAAGGTCAAATATACACTAAAATGAAGTTTGAATAAATATCTCTTGACCTAACGCCTGTGTTTCCTCCCACTAACATAAATCTCATTAGTCACAGACATACTGGGTGTGGTATTTTCAAAGCCTTTGCTGCTTGGGCCAGTAAATATTTCCCACATGGTTGTGATGCTTCTTGTACAAACAGATAATTAATGTCAATTGCTACAAGTGTGAAGGGTTCCAGGACATTTTAAAGGGCAAGACTGCTGCTGGCCTTCATCCAGCTCTGTGGAAAGGGATGGTGGTCTCCCAGGACACGTGCCTTCTGAGAATTTACAGGCGATCACAGGCCCTTAGTTATGAATTTAGAGCTTTCAATGTTTATATTTCAAGAAATTCTGTGTAACCCTAAGATGCAGGGAAGAAGTGAGCAACTCCCCATTTCCTATATAGAATGAAATCTCTGCCCACCAACGCCATTGGAGAAAAATATGCACCATCAAAAGAAGTGGTGGGTCTTTTAAGTTTCCCTATATACTAAAATCTGTTTGGAAAAGAGAATTGACTTCTCTTCCTTTTCTTTTTACTATGTCCTCCCTGTTTTTATAGCTTGCACGTACATACCCATCTCTGAAATACTTGGTTTAGCTCTCCAGTTTCAAAGAAAGCGTACAGTTCTAGGCTTTGGTCAGAGTGACAATTTCCTTAATAAAAGGCTGAAAATGTATCTGGCAGAAGTCGAAGAACCAAAACAATATAATGAAAGAACCAGTTCAGGTGAACTCTTATTTTCCTTTTGTTTATTTTTGTCTAATTTTAAATCCAACATTTTGGTAATTACGATATTTGCCTGAATAAGTTTCTTCACAGTATAAAGCTTGACCAGGATGATGCACATGGCACCTAGAACTTGCTGTTACAAGTGATGTCTGCATTCCTCATCATGTTGCTGTTTATTTTCAACTGTTTTTTCAAGAGTCAACAATACAGTCTGTGTAAAAGCAGCAGGAAATTGTTTAGCTCTGATGGTTTGATGTGTCGCAATTCACAGTATTCTGCAGACTTCACAAGAAGGAAACAGCATTTGTTCAGTATGTCTCTCAACCTATGTCTCTCTTAACCTACACATCTTCCTTTCCCCCTAATTCTTAATCCCACATTAAAGGATAAGCATGAAAAAAATAATAAAAGGAAATGCTAGTGATAAGTTGCATTAGATTTAACACCAACCATTTTATGACCTTCAGACTCTTGTTCCCCACTCAGAAAGACATCTGGCTGCTTTGATGCCTACAATGTCAAAAGAGATGTTGCTCTATTCTAGGTTCTCCTCTGTCTTCATAGTTTTTGTTACCATGCTTTTTCAATATGATTTTCAAACCTCATTCACATCACTCCCTATGTGAATGAAAGAGCTTCTCACATTTATCTGAAGTTCTGTCTCCTTCACATTAAAATTCTGTTTTTCAGAGCCTTCCATTTTGATCTCAGTACCTAAAATCCAAGATCTCATCAGTTCTTATGGCGATAATTTGAAATCCATGGATTTCCCTGAGATAGATTGATTAATTTAGTCCTTAATTACTTACTAACTTGAAGGAGCTCCTGAGCTTCATGCATATGGTATGGTCCTTTCTGTAGAGAGACTATTGGCATATTGACACTCCTTATGTTGTCTCCTCCGTATGTGGGTTGCCCTGTTCTACACATCTATAAAGACACTCAGCAGCATATGAGATATATGTTACCTCAGAGTTGCCAACTACATGTGGTGAGAAAGTGCGCTTAGGGAAGATGCACTTCTCAGCTACTCTGTTTTCTCATATCTTTTTTATAGAACATAATTGAGATGCACAAGCCATGTTCTCCATTCTGTGTTCATTTAAACTCTGTGGTTATCAGGGGACTGAGACAAGGACAGCTGGACAATTTATGGGATAAGCTGCAGAAGTGAGATGAATGTGTAAAAACTAAAACGAGTGCTTGAGTAGCTATTCTTGCAGTGAGTTATTCACCAGAGTCTCACTACAGCATTCAAACATTTTGCCTCTTGCACACACTGCTGCTAGGCTTTTAGGAAAACCATTGGAGAGGTTCCATTAGAGAGTCCGGTCATCAAAAAGGCTCTTAAAAAAAAAAAAGAGCTAAATATTGTTGCATTTAGCTAGTGGTGAGAACCGCCGTGTTTGAATTTGCTAGTATATGAATAAAGGCTTGAATTCCAATTAAATAAGAAGAAAGAAAAGAATGAGTTTAATCCTCCATACTCTTTTTTCAAATTGGAGAGGTAGGAGCCACAAGAACAACAGAAGGAATCATGCAAGTCAACTGAAATCCCCCCCCGCCCTTAAACATCAAACTCTAAAAAGGAGGACTTCTTAAACTATCAAAAGGCACATGGTTCTTGGTCAATTAAAAACACATAAAATTTATTTTTCTTCAGATTTGCCTGAATTTTGCAGAAGATATACATACATGTTTCATTTTAAGAGCACTGTGTTATTCACTTCAACTGGAGAGAGCCACTGCATAAACAGTTAAATATATGCCAAAATCCTTGTAGATGTCTCTATAAATAGCCTCTCTTGGACAAGAAAGGTTTTGCTTGACTGTAATTGATTTTCATAAAGGATATCAGACACAGTAGTTCCCTCTGAATATTCAATGTTTACTAGCTATTGCCTCTTTTCTGAAAAACTTAGAATTTGCAGACAGTTGGAATAGGAAATAATTTCTGTCGCAGACCTCACAGTGAAGTAACCATTAGTAAAAATGTTCTTTCAAATGCTGACCATTCAATTTGTCTATGCGTATGTAGCCAGGATATTAGGAACTCCAGCTACAAGTTAATGACAAAGTAATGAAGGGGTTTTGCCAGCAATCTTACTTACCTTGTATCTTATTCCAAGAGTTAAGGTCTTGATCCAGAATCCATTTGAATCAACAGAATGAAATTCTCTAACTTCAGCTGCCTACAGACCATATTCTAACTGAAAATCATACTCATATTGTTAAGTATATTGACTATATAATCTCTGTAGTCACTAGAAATCCTAGACTGTCTTAGAATATATTAGCTTAGAATATTAGAACCTAGGGTATAAGTTACCAGTGGGAAAAAGAAAAAAACCCCCACAATCTATATACAGTTTGAAGTAGAATAAACCTGTAAATATTATAAGAATATTGATCTTCTAACTAAGAAAAAATATGTATTTGGCTCAGTAGCATCGGAAAAATAACAGACTGCATGGAAAAATAATATCCTGCGGCCCCTCAGTACAAGAACACTGAGTTGCTGGAGCATGTCCAAAGGACAACGAAGCTGGTGAGGGGTCTGGAGCACAAGTCTTCTGAGGAACGGCTGAGGGAACTGGGGTTGTTTAGTCTGGAGAAGAAGAGGCTGAGGGGAGACCTTATCGCTCTCTACAACTACCTGAAAGGGGGTTGTGGCGACGAGGGTGTTGGTCTCTTCTCCCAAGTAACCAGTGATAGGACGAGAGGAAATGGCCTCAAGTTGCATCAGGGGAGGTTTAGATTGGATATTAGGAAAAATCTCTTCACCGAGAGAGTGGTCAGGCATTGGAACAGGCTGCCCAGGGAGGTGGTGGAGTCACTATCACTGGAAGTGTTCAAAAAACATGTGGATGTGGCACTTCGGGACATGTTTTAGTGGGCATGGTGGTGTTGGGTTGATGATCTTAAAGGTTTTTTCCAACCTTAACAATTCTGTGAATAAATCACACAAGCTACTTATTGGTTTTCATGCTGGAAATTCTGTTGCCAAGCTGTACCTTTAACTGTAAGTACCATATACTTAAATTTACTCTCACTGAATTTACAGATATAGTTTTTACTGATGTCAAAGGGATGGGTATGGTGTGGGATAGATCAAATATTAATACCTCAGGAAAAAAATTAAGTAGTCAATTGTTGGATATGCTAACGAAATCATGACAGTCTTACGTTAAATCCCTCCTCTTCATGAGGTTTTCTGAGGCATGTAACATTATTCTTGGATTTCATGCAAGACATGGATTGATAAAATTTTAAATGCCAAGGTATACATTATAATCTGTGTCTGGATAGGCAGATAGATACCTACACATGCACAAACATAATAATAGTATATGGGCAATATACAGCATAGGGTGATGATGTTTGGCATTTTAAGTATACTATTAAACTGCAAAGAAATAAAGCAAATGCTAAACACTACACTGCCCATTGTTTTCTCACAAGCAATACATTTATTTTTCCAAAAGCTCTCTCAGAAATGCTAAGGAATAATCATCTTTGCATGGTCTAAAACCTCTACAACTCCCTCCCCCTTCTACCCCCAACTCAAAAATAACCTCAGAATTGACTGAAGAAACTAGAAATGTAGCACGTGTAATATTCTGAGGAGTCCCCTGTGAAAGTCAAAAAAATTTTTACTTTGATGATCCAAGTAATTTTCTAAACACTCATCTCTACTCCTTTCTCATCCCATTTCATCTAGAAATGGGAAAATGTAAGCAGAGAGACCGGATTTTCATTTATAGTAGGCCCCTTCTCATAGTGTCTGATAGATAAAGTAGCCTAAAAGAGAGAGTAGTTATAATTTGGCCTATTTTAAGATTCTTGTACTGGCTAGACCAACCAGGACGTCACTCTGATGTAAGCAGCAGCTGAAAAATTAAACTACCTAAGATTACACAAACAGCCACATTTGGAGCAAGAATTCAATTCAAGACCTCCAAATCTTGTCTTTGAACCTATCTTCCTTATAAAATATTATCTTTGAAGGTTTCTTGCCTTTTAATATGGTGTCTAAGACTTTTCCCCCATTTGCTTGGTGTTTTGCTGAACGAGTTCTAAATCACCTGAAATACTCATTTGAGACAGTAAGATAAGTCCTCTCCCTAACTTTATCTAGCTCCTTTGCAGAACAGTTTAATGTTCTTTTAAATTCAGAGAGGGACAATTTATATCACAGCCACATGTTCAGTCATAGCAAAAGCCATGGATAATCCCATAAAACTAGTACAATTGATTTCTAGGGACAATTAGTTCAAATTAAATTAAATTATGTGCTTTCTGGAAGTTTATGAATCCTGATTTTATTGCCTTCCTTTTATTACATGCTATCCACAGAAACATTTTGTCCTGAAACTAATTCTTATTGTACTGAGAAATATAAGAAATAAGTGATAAGGGGCAACCTGCTTTAGCTTTAAGAGTACAAAAGATCGAGGGAGAGAGATTTCTAACAGCTACCAGAAATTGATTAAATGAAGGTAGGGTCATACCTCCAAATATGAATGCAATTTTAGGTCCTGTGAGAAGCAGTATGTTTTTCCAGGAAAGCTTACCATGTGTGTGGTCTACTCCATGTAAATAAAATTGTGCTTGATAGTAAATGCTGTGTTTAAATGTCTGATTCTTTAGATACTAAAGTCTAGGTTCCAGAAATTCCAGGGATACATCAAAACATAGAAGAGCAGAACTCCTCACTACTAGAAATGGCATATCAAAGTAACTTATGCTCATTAGTAACTGCTAATGAGACTAGTTAAGGTTAAACTACTTTGACTAGTGAAACACAGAAGTCCAGCAATGAAGATACATTAAAAAAAACCCCAACTATACCCACCCCAGTTTCTAAATACACATGCCTAAAACCAAGTTGGATTAGCATACCTGGAACAAGAGAGGTTTCCCAGGAAAGCATTATTCAAAGCTGTATTCAGAAAACCAAAGAGAGATCCAACTGTCCTTTGCTATGGCTAAATAACTGTGGGGAGAAGTTCCCCACCTGGCAACAATCTGCTGAATTACCATCCTACTGCACCCGTGGGCATGGCGGGACCCATTGACTAGTGTCAGCCACACATAGATGCTGGCCACCTTGTTTCCTTTGGGAGGAGACAGCAGCTCAATTCCTGCGTGGCTTCACAGAAAAGCTAATGAGAGCACGTTAGCAGAAGTGCTGCTTCATCAGGCTAGCTACAGTCCTCAACCGAAGGACAGCCACTTTGGAGCTCTTGCTAATATGGCAAAAGAACTGCATGTGCCCTAACATCCACGTAACTAAGTCTATACTCGTATTGATTATGAGCGGCTGCGTGGTGCTTAATTGCCGGCTGGGGCTAAACCATGACAGTCATACAGATTATCAAATAGGCACAGTTAAAATAATAGAAGTTAAGAAAAAAACAGTAATCAAAGTATAGGAATTGTTCCCTTTTAAATACCGAACACAAAGCGTTCAGTGAGCACTTACATTTGTTTTTTCTTCAAAATGGGCTGAAAGCTATGTTATGAAATATTTACATTTTACACAAAGCTAATCTTTAATCAGCTTTGAGCTGAGCACTTGCAAGCCCAACTGCCTTCAGCAAGAGCTGTGATTGCCAACACATCTGAAAGTCATTTTAGGAGCATAAAAGAAAACAAAAAGAGAACTAGCTTGATAGTCTATAGAGTCCATTTTGCGGTCCACAGCAGCGATGCAGCTGACGTAATCCCGTGGGTTGTAATTCCCTGGCGTCCCTGCCCTGTGGCAGCCCACCGGGCCACGTGGCCAGCCTCCAGCCAGCTGCCTGGGCAGAGCTCTGGGGTGCAAGCAGGCACCCCTCCCTGCCTCAGGATTTAAAAGTAGTGCAAAGCCCTTTTTTCTGCGTGTGGCAGCTGTGGACATGCCAGCACCACTAAGGAACCAGCCGTCAGCCTATGGAAGAAAACTGTGCAAAACCCCTCTGTGTTTGGTTTGACCGAAAGGGCACAGTTTAAATCCCTTCCCTAAAAGAGTGTAACTGCAGAGTTCCTCTATGGACTGAAGAGGTCTGAGGCGCATACGTAGTAGCAGCATATACACAGCACAGCCTCATCAGAAGATACGCGTATTGCAGGAATGATAATAGCTTCTAGGATTTCAGATGTTTGAAATCAAATATCCTTCAGAAAGTCATGAAGGCTAAATACAACTGTTTAATAAAAGAATCTTTTTTAGCGTTGAAGTGCAAATCTTTTTTATAGACATGCAGGTTCCATGTACTAAACATATTCTTTGAATTAGTTTATTAATTCCATTCTGTGCTTTCCTTTATCCAACGTATTTCATTATTTTAGACGCAAAGACAAGACTATAAATGATGGTATACATTTGACAGAACCCTGATTTCTATAACAAAATAAATGACTTTTAGGGGAATGTTTTCCCCTTCTATGCCCCTTATGAGACAAGATTTTTTTTTAAAGATTGCTTTTAATTACATCAAACAATGAAGCAAGAACTAAACAAATTTTGAAAAAAGGTGGAACAAATACATACTAGCCCAATAAAAAGAAAGAGGAAAACTTTTCACTGATGATGCAAAAGAGAATACAACATTCATGTGACGTGCTGGTTTGACTCAGAGCAGAGCTGGAGATCTGCTGAGGGCTGAGTCAGACTCCGGGACACGCGGTTGGCCAGCCCTGTTCTGGGAATTCTCTTTTTGCACCATGCCAGGGACATTGAGTTACAAATCTCATAGCTATAGCAGGGGTATACCACAAATAAAAATAAGTTATATCCTACTAGGCAGTAAAACATTCCTAATGTGGTACAGGTAGACCAGTAAATGTATACTTTGTATAGCGTTTGGTTAATTAATCCGAGGGTGTAGTTAGCTCTTCAAGCAGAACTGAAACAAGCCTCACATGGGCCCGTTGAGCTCTGTCCCGAATAAGATTGATCGGGTGGATCAACTCTAGGGATAAAGGAAATTGAGGGGGTTGTCAACGGACAAAATGATAGGGGAAAGGTCCTTAGGTTATTGTTTTGTTTAAGGAAAATGTTAATTTTTTTCTCTCTGTGTTTTCTCTCCTCAAATAGACACTAAAGAATGGATGTGCTTTGATGGAAGATTCTGAACAAATAGGTCTGGGGTATAAACACTTCTATCGCTTGTGGTGTACATGCATATAGCCCATGTACTCTTTGCACAACTGTGCTGACAGATGACAATATGCTACTGACAGATGACAACATGCTACAGACAGATCTCTCTTTTATAGAAGGGATTTGTAGAGTGCTCTACAAAAAAAAAAAAAGGAAATAAAATTTCAGGGTGACTTGAGAGGAAAAGTTAATGAAAAAGAATTATCAGTGTTCAGCATAGACAAAGAGTTAATAAAAAAATGTAATTTAAATTGCAATTTTTTTTTTCTGCCAAAGTCAGAGCAGCCTAAACACTTTCTACACTTCTCTCTAGGTCCCTGACTTCTTTGAAAAACATACCCTAACATCTCTTTGGTTGGGTCACCTTCTTGTCTACAATTTTTCAAACATAAAATTCTTTTGTATATGAAAAATTGGATGTCAGATAAGAATAAAATAATGTTTAATACTGAAAGATCTCATCCAAACTGGCATTTTTATGTAGACCTGAAAACTAAAGGTCTGCATTTACCAGGATTGTGTCTTCTTCCTATTAGGTCTCCATAGAAACACATTTAGAAATTTTTTGTGTAACAGTTAGTAAGCTAGGGATTTAAACCATGGAGTCTGATTATTCCCATTCTACAAAGAATCTGTCAGTGACAACACTTACAATTCTGTGAAATAATGAAGTAACATTGTTTGATTAAAAGCAATGGTAAGATTTCAGTCTCTTGAGAAGCAGCAGGCTTCAGGGGACAGTTCAGAAATTAAAAAAGGTGATAATGAACTCCAGGGATGTCAGTAGTGTCATTTCTGAAATACATAGTTCTCTTATTAAATTTGATGTAGGATACACCTGTTATCACATGAGTACACGCGAAAGACTTGAAATCAAGATGAGAGAGGAATCAAAGAAGGTTGTGGTTCTGTCGCACACAGGAAAGCCCAAGTAACTAATGTTACTGTCCATTTCACGTGGGATTACTCGCTGTCATTCATATTCAGGATCGGGACCATAAAACCAGCATTCAAATTCTAGTCTTACAACATTGCCAGAGGTTGCAACTTTACATGCAGAGCTACCAGACGTCTCCTGCCAACCCAGGGGCAGGGACAGCAGTGGAGGACGCAGTGACTGTCTGTGCTTGTGAAGGCAGAGTAGAGTGGAAACGAGGCGGGTACCTGGCAGAGTTAAATAGAAGAAATAGCCTGGGGGAAAAACTTTCAGATTCCAACTGCCCACTCCCCAAAGTGAACACAATACAGATATCATATAAGCTTTTGCTCGTGTACAAGGTATAAACAATGGAATATCCTGGTTATACCAAAGGAGTATACACATTCTGCTCTGAAAATACGGATTTAAGCTTCTGCCCCTGCCAGTGGATGCAGTGGTTAACAGCAACTGATCCTGCACACTTCGTGCAGGTTTGGAGAATTATTAAGATCTCCAAGCCAATAAGATTCTAAATCCCCAGCTCTCTATAAAGAGCCTGAGGTATTTGATGATGAAAAAAATTACAGAAGTCAGGGAATTCTGGATGTACCATAATGGTGTACTGGGTTTAGCAGAAGCATTGAGTTTCTGGAATCATTAACCGTCTTACAGTGTGTAAACAGTACACTGCATTTCTCTTTTGGTTGCAGAAAGACAATTTTCCTTCTTTCATTTTGCTTTTAAATATATCCATAAAAGGCGGCACCCTTGACGTGCTGCACAGTTACATTAATACACAGAAATTTTGGGTTTGCATAGACATTTTTTTGGATATATGCACCATTCTTCGGCACCTTATCCCTGAGTTTGTCTATTACCTTGCGATTTTAAGGAGCAATTTAGGTGAAAAGAGGACGGACTACATTTAAAGTCTTCAACCTGAGAATCTTGCCATTAAAATCCAATGTTATAAGCAAGATGAGTGCAATAATAGATGAGGACTAAGCTTAATAAAACTTCTGGTTTCGCATTTGAAATAAACTGGTAACTCACAAGGCAGTATACCTGTAATGTAGCAAGTTGCACTAGATTCTGTAGAGGCCAGATCCGGCACTTATTAAATGCATCTCCACTGCCTTCGATGAATGGTGCGCTATTTCCTAATTTTGGAATTCTATTTTGGGTGGTATAATACTACTTCTAAACGTGGCTGAAATATGACCTAAATATGAGTTCCTGAGGTTTTTTCCTTCTAAAACCAACATCATCTACTTAAGCTGACTTGGGCCTTTTTTTAAAAAGGTCTTTAGAGACAGATAACTCAGAAGTGGAAAGTCTTTAATGCAGCAAGCACCTTAAAATAATTCCAGGGCGGTGGTTATCTAATTCAAACAGCCACTAACCCCAGAAAAGATGCCCAGTGGGTTTGAATTCCTGCTTTTTCACTGATTTGGCCATTAACACAGTCTCAGTTTTAGTTTATCTAAAATCATTATAATTTTCCTCACTCAGGCATAGATCTCAGAGCTTTGAGATCCTCTAGTGAGAACTCGCAATAAGCACAAGTGTAGTGAAATAAAAAGCTAAAAAAAGCTATAAAAAGTTGCTTATGAAAAAAAGGTAGAAACCATTTACTGCAGTTTCTTGAATCACTCAAGTTATTCATTTCAGCATGTACAGCTTACAGTAATTTTTTTCCCTACGCACTGCTTGTGCCATTTGTAGATGTTACGCACGGTTGGATCACAGAATCTTCCTGTGTGTTGTATCTTGAGACAAAAGTGTGAGAGGCACTTTTTTATTAACTATGCACATTATCATAGTTTCTTCTTAGTATCATAGAATCATAGAATCTTTGGGTTGGAGGGGACCTTTTAAGGTCATCTAGTCCAACCTCCCTGCAGCGAGGAAGGACAGCTTCAGAGCTCAGAGCCCCGTCCAACCTGACTTGGAATGTTTCCAGGGATGGGGCATCTACCACCTCTCTGGGCAACCTGTGCCAGTGTTTAACCACCCTCATTGTGAGAAATTTCTTCCTTATATGTTGTCAAAATCTGCCCTCTTTCAGTTTAAAACCATTACCCCTTGTCCTATGGCAACAGACCCTGCTAAAAAGTCTGTCCCCATCTTTCTTATAAACCCCCTTTAAGTACTGGAAGGCTGCAATAAGGTCTCCCCAGAGCCTTCTCCTCTCCAGGCTGAACAACCCCAACTCTCTCAGCCTGTCCTCACAGGAGAGGTGTTCCATCTCTCTGATCATTTTTGTGGCCCTCCTCTGGACCCTCTCCAACAGGTCCATGTCTTTCCCGTGCTGAGGGTTCCCGAGTTGGACGCAGTACTGCAGGTGGGGTCTCGCCAGAGCCAAGTAGAGGGGCAGAATCACCTCCCTCAGCCTGCTGGCCACGCTGCTTTGGATGCAGCCCAGGTTACGGTTGGCGTTCTGGGCTGTGAGTGCACATTGCTGGCTCATGTCCAGCTTTTCATTCACCAGTACCCCCAAGTCCTTCTCAGCGAGGCTGCTCTCAATCCCTTCACCCTTGAGCCTGTACTGATACTGGGGGTTGCCCTGACCCAGGTGCAGGACCCTGCACTTGGCCTTGTTGAACATCATGACGTTCACATAGGCCCATTGCTCGAGCTTGTCCAGGTCCCTCTGGATGGCATCCTGTCCCTCAGGTGTGCCAACCGCACCGCTCAGCTTGGTGTCATCTGCAAACTTGCTGAGGCCATACTTGATCCTGCTCTCTGTGTCATAGACATATGTCATAGACAGATACATGACAGACATATCTTCTGCTGTAACATCTGATTTTCATGGACAAATCTTGCATTTTCCCCTTTGCAACACTGCAGTCAGAGAAAAGGTGCAAGTCAATACACTTTATTGAGGGCAGCTATATTTGAAAGCAGCTGTAATTCTTGTTGCATTCTTCACAGTGCATTCATTAGGGCTTTATTAACACCATTTGACACACAAAAGAGAAAGACCAGAATGGTTTGGACATAGGATGAAACAACATATTTAATTAAATATTAATTCCGTATAATAAATTAAAAAGTAGTAAGTAGCAAGTATGGTACACATATAGGCGCTATTTATATAATTATATATGCACATATATAGTGCATACAGTAAATACAGCAATTATGGTAGAACACTAGCTCATATTAAGGTATATTTGGTTCAGTAGTCTAAGGTATTGTCTTTTGGGCCTGTTGCACCAAGGATAAGGGGACAGGAAGCATTTCTCCTTCAAGGGAGGGACGGTGGCTTTTTTTAGAGTTTTCTTTAGGGATCGCAGGGCTGTTGCTGTGCTCCCTCCAGAGTCTGGTTTGTTTTTCAGTGCTTAATGTAGAAACGTATCTTGCACGTTTTGGTAAGATGGTGTGGTGGTCTCAACTGCTAGCCCTTGGGTTTGGTGGAATGTTTTGAAAGGAAAGGGTGATCTGGATACTCTCCAAAGCAAGTCCACAGGCTGAGGTCAGGGCACTGAGTCTTCAGGAACTTGGGGCAGATTAGGATTCAGCTGTGGTGGCTGCAGGGTGGAGCGATGGGGCTTGTGTGTTGTAAAGGACAGCCCACAGCTAGGCTTTGGGAGGGAAGAAAGGAAGGAGACATCACTTAAGACGCAGAGGAGACCAGAAGGATCCGAGAAAGGTTATGGGAAATTGTTGCATTGTAATGCAGAATTGAAGGTTCTCCAACACTTCCCACAAGGAACACTGTGGGCAGGTTTGTTTTCTATATTATTTCATTTATTCACTCCTTCCTAGAATATCTGGCTCTTATCTATTTAAAGATTGTTGTGTTTCTAGATCATTATTTCTGTGTCCCAATGAAACCTCTCATTAGGGGCTGGGTGCTGCTGGTGCCTTAGAGGTACTCACGCATGAAGAAAGGTGGAGGTAGCTCCATTTTCTGATTCTGATTGAATTTTAGTCTTATCTCAATCTTGTTTCCTGCCTCCCTCGTCATACTCCTGCATATCTGCACACAAAAATGAAGACCATTCCTCTGTCCCAGTCAGAAAGGTGAATAAAGACATCTGTAACCTAATCTCCCCAGGGTCTCGTCCTTTGTCAAGATTTCTGTGGCTGTGGCAGTAACAAGAGCACATAGAAGAACTATTTAAGCCAGGTCACGATAGCTCTACACCTGCCTTCCTGCCTGCTTTGTCTCTGTACATATGACAAATTACATGTCTTTGTGGGTAACACAGGAGCAAGATTATCACTGTCACGTCAGTAACTGGTCAGAGCTGGTACAGAGCGAGTGCTCAAAAAATAAATGTACCTATGTCTGTCATATCTAATAAGCTACATTTTGTCTTTATGTGTGATTTAAGAAAAAGTGTTGCTAGGAACTGTAGGATGAAAACTGACTTTTTTCAGAGGAATGAGAAAGGGAAGTAAAGGGAGCAGGGAAAGGTGAGAATAAAGAATATGGCAAGATACTTACTCTGAAAGTTGCCTTGTAGCTCAGACAGAATTTACTGGTTTGAGCCATAAACTACTGGTTTTATAGTCCATGTTCTGCAAGAAATCCATCTAGATGATCACAATATTCCCTCCTAGCTTAAAAAAATCTGATTCAAGAGACCTAAAAGGTAACAAATATAAATGAGTACTGTAACCTAAAACATTAATCCAGTGCTCATTCTTCCAAACTATCGTGTCCCATCTGCTAAAGTTAAGAGAACTACCACAACCACAGTACAACTGAAAGGTAGATGTATATCTTATGAAATAAGACATACATAAGACACACTGATATCTGTCACAGCAGTGATTTTATTGCAGTGTTGCTATATTGATTACTTTTCTTGAAAACTGACTTTGGACCATTTAATGTCAAACTTCACTTTTCAATGTGATCGCTGTCACAGTGTACCTTTTGGGGCCATATATTTCAGTGGACCTTGGGCAGATCATCACCTAAATTTTTCTGAAATTCCCAGTCTTAAAATTAAAGATAACTTTCCTTGTTTGGCCTTTGATAGATGTCAAATGGCACATTAGGCCTTCAACCTTATGCCGCTTGCCTATCCATTCTCTGATCTTTCTTTCTGTTTAACCACCCATGGTGGTGTATTTTGGAAGCAATTTTGCGTAATAAAAAATGGAAACTGTAACTACAGGCACTCCTTTAGAACAGAAATGTTGGGAAAGCGTGAGAAATAGTTCATGTGCTAAGTAGGGAGCATGTCCTGAAACACAGTGTTTACCGTGGATTCAAAGCTTCTTGCAACATGGAATTTGCCCGATGCTGGATGGCCCTAAAAGGAGAGTGAGTGCTACAGTAATGTATCTTATAAATTCTCCCTTGCTGGAAAAAGGCAGACTGTGGGCTTTGTTTTAAGTGATTTGCATCAAAAGAGAGCATGAGGGGAAAGCTTCCAGAGATCAACAGAAAAAAATGTGGGACTTCCTTTCCCCACATTTATTTACAATGGCACTATGTTTAAGGTGACCAAACAAGGATGTGTGTTTTCCTTAGTGTTTTATATTGACCTGTTTATAAAAATCGGTAAAATAAATCTTTAACATCTGTGCTTCAAATCAAAATAAATTGGAAATGAAAAGATGACAGGATCAACCAGTTTCTTCTCCTTCAGGACTCCAGAATACTTAACCTCTGGGCCAAAGTCATAGTGCTGGTGAGTCCAGTTCCAGTAACATCCAGTCACATAATTGTACCAAGTAAGCCAACTGAGGATTTGTCTCCTAGTTAAGATACAAAATCCTTAATCCTAGTCTATAGTCAGGGTTTACTTTCAGAATTTATCCTGATTATTTACGCTTTGCATTGCTACACGTACTCTGTTCAACTTTTATTTAAATTACACATTGATTTTTCTCTTTTCTATTCTGTTTTCTTCTCCAGCCATTAAAGGAGACTGTAAACAGACACATTACTGGGAAAATACACCAAAGAAATTAACACAAACTTTGATCAGAGAGGTAGGAACAAGACTGTGCATTCACATTACAGACCATGGGCTTATTACCAAAAGGTGTCACTAGGAAAGGTGTGTCATGCTTCACAGATTCTGAGCTGCAACACAGCTTTTGAGTTTAATTTTTGTTTCTAATGATCAAGAAGTGATCTGAGATGACTGTGCTGACTACTTGCAATGTGCTATACTTCCTCTGCACTGGTTATATTACAGGTTTTATTCACTAAGAACTAGGCTGAGCAATCAGCATGACTGCAGCAAAAGATATTATCGGGTACTGGGAATAAGTATGTGAGAACAGCTGAGAAGAACCGGTCAGAAATCCACTGTGAGAAGTATGTGCAGAATATCCATTAGTTCAATTACATACACATACCTACATTAGAATAACACTACTATAACTATAGGGTCAATCGCTTGCCAGTTAAGAAGTGTCATAATTATGGATACCTCATCACCCATAATTAATTTATTTTTGCATATACATTCATACATGTTCACATGCTGGTTTTTCCATAGAACATCTGCCTTCTCCTGTGCACAAAATTGATAACACTCATTTATTGATCAGTTATTTAATATTTTTATGTTCACCTCATCACATCTAGAGATTATTTCATTTTCAAATTTTATTTTGAAGATACAATTATTAATTGACTGTGTTTGTCCTCGGCAAACAACTGAAGGATGGATGGTGTTCAAGCCTTGGGAGCTGTGGGGATGAGAGCCTGCTCTAAAGACCCTCAGCTTAGTTGAAGTCAGTATGTCAGTAGTAGCTAGGACCGGATCTCCTTTGCAAGCTCTAAGCTGGCCCTCACTCACTCCAGGCACCATCAGGTATATGTTAGTGAACGAATCTTTTCAAGATTCTTCTGCGACGACAGCATGCTCTTGCTGTTCTACACATAGATGGAAGATAGTTAAACTACGGAGATCAAGATGAACTTTGATGTCCAACTTGAAACATAATTGGCCCAAATACTTTTCCTTTAAATAAGCAGGCAGTATCCATACTTTTTAAATATGAAGGACAGCTTCCATTGGCGTGAGTGGGAAGTCCTGGAGAAACTGGCGGCTCATGGCTTAGACAGGTGTGCTCTTCGCTGGGTAAAGAACTGGCTGGCACTCAGGGAGTTGTGGTGAACAGAGTTAAATCCAGTTGGCAGCTAGTCACAAGCGGTGTTCCCCAGAGCTCAGTTCTGGGGCCGGTCTTGTTCAATATCTTTATCAATGATCTGGATGAGGGCATCGAGTGCTCCCTCAGTAAGTTTGCAGATGACACCAAGTTGGGTGGGAGTGTTGATCTGCTGGAGGGTAGGAAGGCTCTGCAGAAGGATCTGGACAGGCTGGATCGATGGGCAGAGGTCAACTGTATGAGGTTTAATAAGGCCAAGTGCTGAGTCCTGCACTTGGGTCACAGCAATCCTGTGCAACGCTACAGGCTCGGGGAAGAGTGACTTGGAGAGCTGCCCAGTGGAAAAGGACCTGGGGGTTCTGGTTGACAGCCAGCTGAACATGAGCCGGCAGTGTGCCCAGGTGGCCAGGAAGGCCAACAGTGTCCTGGCCTGTATCAGCAATAGTGTGGCCAGCAGGAGTAGGGAAGTGATTGTGCCCCTGTGCTCAGCACTGGTGAGGTCACACCTCAAATGCTGTGTTCAGTTTTGGGCCCCTCACTACAAGAAGGACGTTGAGGTGCTGGAGCGTGTCCAAAGAAGGGCAATGAAGCCGGTGAGGGGTCTGGAGCACAAGTCTTCTGAAGAACGGCTGAGGGAACTGGGGTTGTTCGGTCTGGAGAAGAGGAGGCTGAGGGGAGACCTTATCGCTCTCTACAACTACCTGAAAGGGGGTTGTGGTGAGGTGGATGTTGGTCTCTTCTCCCAAGTAACTAGCAATAGGATGAGAGGAAATGGCCTCAAGTTGCGCCAGGGGAGGTTTAGATTGGGTATTAGGAAAAATATTTCTTTACTGAGAGAGTGCTCAAGCATTGGAACAGGCTGCCCAGGGAGCTGATAGTGTCACCATCACTGGAAGTGTTCAAAAAATGTGTAGACATGGCACTTCAGGATATGGTTTAGTGGGCATGGTGGTGTCTGGTTGATGGTTGGACTTGATGATCTTAAAGGTCTTTTCCAACCTTAATGATTCTGTGATTCTGTGATTCTGTGAAGTCACACATGCTAAGCACTTCTGCAATTCAGACTCCAGGGAGAGGAACTTTAGAGTAAGTGCAATTTTTCCATTTCTAATCAGTACAGGGTAAAGATCACTCACAGCACCTGCAAGAAATGTAGTAGGAATATGATATGTGACAGTCACCTTAATTATAAAACCATTTCAACTCCAGAGCAGGTATTTCAGGTACACTGAATTAAATGAACATACTATGAGGTTTTCTTTAGTTTGTTTTCCTTGAAGGGTGCTTTGCAAAGTTTTGTACAAGTGGATGCAGCTGTGGTTGGTAAGGGGTTAAAGGGTTAACATAAGTGTGCTTTCACTGGTATTTCATCCACCTGAGTTCACCACTCATCTGCTTTCCTGCTTTACCCATTTCCCTGAAGAGATATATGCCTCCTGGCTTAAATTTTCTCTGTAGACAAACTTCTGGTGATTCATAGGTGGACTGTAAAAATAAAAGCATCATCTTATGGTAACTCTGGATGTTAGCTATTTAATCAGCAGGGAAATGTTCTTTAGATTCATTTAAATTTCTGCTACTTGTGAAATTAAACTAGTAACAACAGTAGTTTATCGCTAAAAGACCAAATGGTGTTTAATGGCAAACAAAATAGTGACAATTAGAAATCATGGGTTCCATATCAAACTCCAGAGAGTATGCACTCTAGCAGGTACAAATTATTTGCTTCTTTCCTTGAGCATGGTTAAATTATACCTTTATTTGCCCTGTCCCCTTGGGTCTTTTGTTCTAGTCCAATTTCTATCTGCTTATCCTGTCTGATTTTTCTCAGGCTTTCTAGATCAGTCCCAATTTCAAGATGTTGCAGAAATCAAAACGCAGGACGATGAATTACTAGATGAATGTTTGTGTCTTGATAGATGTGTCCTTACTAATCTTAGTTGAAAGGTATCAGAACGACTTAGTTATAAACTTTTGTAGGGCTCCACATGCATAGTGAACAAAAGTCAATCTCTTAATTATAAACTGGTATAACAAACTGGGTAATGCTTAGGAAAAGGCAAAGTAGCAGAGAAAACTTGGAGAAGAAAATGTAAGACATCTGTTTTGGATGTCTTGAACTGACAGAAATGAAAAGGCAAACCAAAAAAGATTGACGTTTTTATTTCTGTAGAAGGATTCTATGTAGGGTGCATCAGTACCAGGATAGCAATTGAATTTGTACTCACAGAACTGGATCTATGGGGAGAATAGAATGTGTCAAAAACTTTGGACGTGTTGAAGCCCTGACAGAAGGAGGAGAAATAAAAATTGTGGAGGGGGAAGGCAGAAAAAGATCAGCTGTAGCCAGGGAAGCCACACACCAGATGGGAGGAACATAAAGCATGGCCAGTAGCCCTTCCAGGTGGGGGCATTTCTGGGTTTTGGATGTGAAGAAGCCATAACAGATGTTGCCAGTTTGAGGGTGGGCAAGAAAGTCAACAGTGAAGTTGTCTGAGCTCCGACTCTTCAGAGCTCTGTTGGTTGATGTCAGACATAAACAGGAGTTACCAGGCGAGGGGTTGCTGGAAACTTGAGAAAAGAACAGTGTTATTTGGTGCTGCTCAGAAGACGTTAGGGAAGCAGAATAGAAACAAAGATATTCAATGTCCTCCCAGTTGGTGAGCAGGGAATAGAGGGAAGGGAGAAAAATTTCTGTAAGAGAAGGAAGTTGTGTTTCTTTTTTTGAAATGGCTGCTGTGTATTGCCTGAGGTTACCCTGAGATGAAGAGTACTGAATCTTGACCAAATTCTAAACAAATGAAAATAAAATATATAGGGAAATACTGGAAAATTTGGCACGTTTTTTCATGTAGACAGTTGTTGAATTTTGACATTTGTGGAAATTTTGATTCATTTATTTCCAAACTCAGTTTTAAAATAACTTCTATTTTAATACAGATTATGTTTTTTGAACGTTTTAACAGTTAAATATTTAGACTTTATTGTAATAAAACAATATGATTCCTCCAAATGTTTTTAATGATGTTTTTGAAAGAGGGTTTTATAAGTAATTTTAATTCCATTTCACAATGGAAAAAAAAATCTAAATTTCAGCATTTCCTGAAGAATGGAATTATTCCCTCTTGACTTATTTCTTTGTTACTTCAAAAGGCATTGTGCAACTTGGACTGGAAAGAGGAACACTGAACTAATTAAAGATAAAATGAGAACAGCAAGAATTAAACAAACAAAACCAAAGCAAATGCATACAGAAAACAGTCCAGGAAAAGCCCGAAGGAATTATTAATGCCATCATTCATTCAAGCAATCAAGACAAATGACGTCAAGGTTTCAGAGTGCTGCTTGGGAAAAACAGCAAATGTAAAATATAAATTTCATGTCCCACCCAAGACAATATAAATAGAGAAACAACTAGTTCTTGAAAGACTGACAATATTTCCACTACCTCTATCCTTGTGCTTTCTATATACTTCCTTAATTCTATCATCATTCCTATTTCAGTCAAAATCATCTCCATTGCATCATTTTGGTGGAAAAGCAAATTATAAAATGCTGCTGCTATTTAGTGATAAATAACAGTAACTTCAGGAATAAAATAATCCCAGACTTATGAGTGTTGTTGCTCCAAGTTATTTCTGAAACAGTAATTTCTAGTGGACTGAGAGGAGGTTTAGGGAGACTTAAAAAAAAAACAAAAATTTTTAGTTAATTGTGGCACAGATGCTATATTCAGTCATCTCAGGTAAGGGACTTGAAATATAGTTTCAACCACAGACGGACCAATTTCAGTAAATATATCCCATAAGAAGATATGGAAGTTGCCAAACACAATGGGTTTAAATGGCTAAAACATCTTTCTTAGACTGTTTATGAAGAACAAGTATAAAGAAAAGCACACATTATTGTGAAAAGGTAACACAAAACATCAAGCATAAATCCATTGAGTCAGAAAGAGATGTCAAGTACAGGTTAATATATTTTTACTGTATTCTATACATTTTCCACCTAATTGTTTGTACAGTGCCTATGACCATCCCAGAAAAATGAATAAAAAAAAAGCATTATTAAAGTCATTATTTAGACTACTTGACTTCAGGACTAACACACAGAGGTACTACTAGTAACAGTTTACAGATCTCTAAGAGGGAGTGGACACAAACCAGAGATAGGAAAGAGTGAAGAAATGGCATGGTGCAAACAGGAAATACAGAAAGGGCCAGCTAAAAAATGAGTTGAAACTGGTGGAGTGGAGAGCTTAGACATTCCAATGCAAAGATCAAGGATGGCAATTTTGCCCTGGAGCTAGCACAGAGCTGGTGAGGATTTAATTAAGGCCACCAGCACTGAAGGAAATGATTCATGAGGTTCAAAGGTCTCAGAAAACCATGCCCGAAGTTTATGACTGAATTTTCTTTTCTCATCTCATATTCCTGAATTGTAAGACTCTCTATTCAGTATGATTTCTGTTTATTTCCTGTAACTCTATAGTGTATGTGAGCAAAGGATGAATGTTACTAGCGTTTCCACAATGAGACTGCAGATCTCTGGAGTGCTAACTTGGCAACTCAGCATTTACCAGGTGCCAAATCATTCATCTCTGTTTCTATAGCAGCATGTATTTGATGTAATGTATCTTCAACATAGCAATTTAGAGATTTAGAGAGGAAGGAAATTAAGCTGTGTGAAGAGAAAATGAAATACATATCCCAAGCCAAATATCAGAAAAGCAGAAACTGAATAATTATGATAAAACAAAACACTGATGGATGGATAGCACATATAGTTGACGGAAGCAGGGATTAAAAATGGTTGCAAAACAAATAGTGAGAAGTCTAATTGGAAAAACACTAACAAAATAAAATATTGGAACTGAGGGTTACCACTGTGGCAGGCTCCAGAGTAGCCTTGATGTGCTCATCGTGGGAGGTCTTACTGAGGGATGTGCTTTATTTTTCTAATTCAGTACTTTTTTAGCCCCAGTGTAATGATTTGGCCATGTACAACTCAGCTCTAGAGCAGCACATGATATTGCTGACCAAGAACCAGAGCCACAGCATGATCCTACACTCCCATTCAGCTCTGGACGTAAAATAACCACATAGCTGTGGAAGAAGTGGGGTCAAGGATCTGTTCACTTCCTTGCCTCTGGAAGGAAGGAGGTAGAGACTGGCAGGTAGACTCAAGTAGAGACTAGCAGCCCTGAAGAAGTTGCTCTTTCATTCTCAATCTCTCACTGTTCTGCCAGCCAAGAGACAGACACGCTACTCAGGGTTTTGCAAAGCCTTTTATTTTCATGCGCATGTGTAAAGCCAAAGCCCTTCTCTCCCAGGGCTTTGGTCTACATCAAATTAACTTCACCTGTAGCTACCATGAGGATTCGGGTTTTTTTGTACCATGTTGGTCTTCTCCTCAAAGACCTCAGCGCTATACAGACATTTGGGTTATCAACTCATCGGTTCTAGCCTCAGAGATGGGATTTTTGCCAGAGCAGGATCCCACAATACAAGAAGTTTCTGTCTGAGGGAGAGCTCTTCTGATCTATCCCTACCTCATTGGCTTACATCCTTGGAAAAGATCTGTCCAGTTCTCCTAATATCTGCTGTTTAGTGAGACATCCTTCAGCAGTTGGAATTGGATTCACTCTCTTTTCTCCCTTCCCTGAGCAATAAAAGCTCCTCCTCTTTGTCCTTTGTCTGCTGCCTTTGGTCTAAGATGCTCTGCTGCTTTAGGAGAGGATCCTGAAGGACTTCATGAAGCAGCTTCGAGGTAGTGGGTGGGAAGAGGAGGATGTGGGGACTGTGCACAGTCCACAGAGAGGGGTTGTGGGACACTCTAATACAGGGATTTTGAGGGCTGTGCCTGGGTCAGGGGATGCATTTTTGGTAGACTGTATGGGGGACAAGGATGCTTGAAGGACCAGTGATTTCAGTATCTTCACTGTCAAACGATTGTTCAAGAATCAAGAGTGATTTCAGGGTTGATTTAGAGCTTGGCTGGAAGATTAATTGCTGATTTTTTAGGGGACTGGTAAATGTGGATGGCAAAAGTTTCTGCAGAACTAGGGACCTAAAACTATCTTGCTCAAATTACCTCCAGAAATGGACTATATTAAATGTATCTTACAGTGGCAATTGGTAAGGGAAAACTAAATATTAGCTGAGAGATTATAATGCCATAATTTTAATTTAAAATACCTAATGATTTGGAAAGCAGAGTTAATCCTGCACTTATGTTTGTTTTTTCTCTTTTCTAGTCTGACTCATAACAGTTTGCTTATTGGGAATGGAAAAATGAAGACACATAAAATAAAAAAGACATGATGATATTTAAAGAGATTGATCTCCTTAGCATACAATTTATTGACAATGCATAGGGAGAGAAGGAATTTCTCCTCTGCAGACTGATTCAGAGGAGGTGCTTTGGAGAAGTATTGCTCTCTGCTCCCAAAAGAATAATCAATCTATATAAAAACTTAGAAAAGGTAAATGAAGAAGGTAATAGACAGGCAAAAAACTGTAGAGAGAAAAAAAAAATAAATTATGAAAGTCCTATATATTCCAGCATAACTTTTGATGTGAATAGTAGCTTCTGGACTGAGGAAAAGTAAAAAGCAGGTAAAATCATGCTAGACCACCCTTTTAAGAAATGTCTTTTAATAAGTGTGATCTAGTGACTTCAACAACTTAATGGGAAGACTTTGCCTGCTAAAACTGAACATCAACAATTTGCTACAATTAGAATATTATTTTGTCCCACGTTTCTCCACTTATCAAAATATGATTTTAGAAAAAAAAATGAACAAAAAATTTACTCCTGTAATAAAGCTGTAAGAGACATTACAGCTGCAAAAAACAATTTAGAGAGAGAGAAAGAATTAACAGTTATTAAGATAATTAATCAGTCTGAGAAAACCTGTCTGCCTGAATCTTGTACAAAACTAAATGCCATACTAATCTGATCTGCACATCTAGCTATCATCAAAAGGAGTAATTCTCTGAGCAGAATATAAATTCAGATATAACCGTTTTTTGTATTTATTTATTTCATTAGTTAGCTCTGGGCATCTGTACTCACCGAAATTGTACTGAATGATGAACAGGAAAATTGAACTCAAGTATGTCAGGACACGTGCTGCAGCGGAAGGGAGAAGATGCAATCTGTGACTGCATATTCTGTGTGAACTCCATGTGGATGCCACATATCCCAGCCAAGATGATACCACACCAAGCTGCACAGAAGTTTTGTTTCAGGATTTCATGTACTGTACTTGCCTTCACACCAATCCACCTGGGAGGATGTAGCTTCTAAGCGGCTCTAGCAGCGTTCAAACAGCAACAGTGAATCGTACTCCTCTTCTGGCCGGGCAGGATGGACTGTGGTGTAGCCCTCAGTAAACATTGCACTTTATAGTCATTAAGCTATGGAGGCCAAAGTCTATGTGTACAGAGCCCACCTAAAGCAGCAGCAATCATAACGCTTTCTTGATTCGCGGCAGAGCCGAGTCCGACCAGAAACCGCCGGGCTTCCTTGCGGACCTCAGCACTGCAAGGGTTGTCCACACGGCAGCTCCACCGGATGCACCAGCGCAGGAAGCAAAAACAGGTTAATGCTTTTACTGAAATCAAGCTGATCTGAAACTAAGTTATAGCTTCTTACACTGCCTATAGGATATATTCTGGATAAATGTGGAACCTGTTTTATTTTTAAAAGCAGCTGAAAAATTTTGGCTAATCCTCCTTAGTTATGGGTAACAAATAGGATTAGCTTAAGGAAAACATTTTTCCTATTTCGTTTGCTCTGTTTAAATTTTTATATAATTGCTCTCAATGTGTTTCTTGATGGATTTGTCTGATCATAGTTATTTAGTGAAGCAGTAATATTTCGGCTACATCATTTACAGTCCTTATATGAGTAAAATTAAGCATGTGCCAGGCAGAGGTCATAATTTCTCCCTCGAAGTGGAAACTTTTCTAAATAAGTAGAGAAGAAGGGAAAAAAAAATCCTTCAAGAGAACTACAGCTCTACAACATCCCACTTAAGGGGTTTTGAATCAGAGGCCAATCCTTGATTCAAATTGGAAATGTTTCTTTCAGAACTGAGTAGCAGCCACAGAACTTCTTTTCCCCATCATTCATACATCCATTTTATTTACTGGAAGCAATTTAGAGGAAAATGTGGTAAGTAGCTGGGGACAAAGATCTATGGATTAGTTTCCCTAGGATTTGTTTTTCATCCTCTACCCTATCCTTCATAAGATTTAGGACACCATTTGGTTGAGAGACAGCTTTTAAAGCTCTGCTAACTTTAGCTACTCTGACAGCTGTATTATTAAACTCTTAGTTCAGCATGATGGAAACTCATACATAAACCCTGATGTAGTTAGACTTTAACTGTCAGTACTTCATAAATTACCCTGTTTGCATTAATAATTCATTTCAAAAAAGAGAATGCAGCTTTCTTAAAACACCATCACCACCAAAAAAGCCACTGTACTCATCCAGCAACATTTTGTAGTGCTTCAGAAAATGAGGTGCATCGGGACATTCTGCTTCTTGTGAAACTTGCAGGCTGAGAGAGAAACACCTGCTGTGGTGGGATAGCACAGCCTGAAACAGTAGTTTAAAAAAAAAAAATTAATAGGACTTGGGGGTTTTGAGAGCTCTGGCTTAACTTCCTAGCTTTTTCTTAGTGTGTGTAGTCATGTCACTGATCTACGTCTCACCCGCTCACCGGCAAAGTGAGACTGGTTAATCCTCCTTTCTTTTATATTCATGTCTTGTCTATGCTAACCTTGCCAGAAGATACACTTGAATAGATAGATCCTTTGATTGCTACCAAACAATCGCCCTCCACACTGGTCGTCTCAGGGTTGCGAGCTCATAAATTACCCTGTTTGCAAACTCTTTGTGGCTACATGGAGTTTGGCAGGGTGAAGGTACAAAGAGATTCAGATCTTCTTCCTGAACAGCAACACTGTCAAGTGATTAGTCATGCTAGATTGAAAATGTTTTATACAGTACAGTCTCTTCCAGTAAATCATCTGCTGTGCATCTCCTATTTACGAGTAGATCTCCTTCTGTATCCACTCGCATACAGTAGTATGGAAAAATATAGAGTCAATTAGCTCCAAGAGACAATTTTCCTTTGAATATAAAGGAGAGCAGAAAAGAAAAGATATATGGAAACTTTGTGTTGTGTGATTTTCAGAAAACTTTGTGCAGTAGTGAATAATAGAGTATTTTAATGCCTATGGTTCTTTACTTGTCTTTTAAGACTGTACTCAAATTGTAACTCTATTGATTTTAAAGTTAAGGTATATTAATGCCAATTATCATTGGCATTTTATTTATTTCAACTATTTGGCTCCCTTTATTATTTCTTATACATAGTCAGTCTTGTACTCATCAGAATAACTCTGCTGTCTTCAAGAATGGGTTTTGTATGAAAAAGACCTGTGAAAATGGTTGTAATATTCACAGGATGTCAAAAAATGGGCTTAATGTCCTCTCATTTGTGATAGTATGACTCCAGCAGAGCCAGTGGGTTTGTCACCAGTGTAGCAGAAACACTCTGGAACATCAGGCTTCCACTTTACTCTGGGGAATTTATATCCACATTTAATTTAATTTAAACCCTGTTTTATGGGGTTTAGATGCTTGAAACACTAGCATTTCACAGAGTAGAATAAAGAAAGCCCTAAATCATCTGAGATCGCTGATAACAGCATTTAAGTAAAAGTAAGGCATTTGAGGGATAAGAAAATGTTGTGAGTATGAAGAGGGACTTTTGTGTCACATACAGGCTGTAAGAAAAGCAGACGTTGAATCGAGAGCGGGAGGAAGGGACGATGGTGAAGGAAAGCATGGTGTATGGCAGGCAGGCAGAGACAAGGTACTTGGCAGATCTGTTTGTTGCTGTCTCAGTGCTTTTATTTCACAAATGACTCCTAGCAGGTCAGTGCAGGAGATTTTCTTTTTATCGTCCTCCTGATAGGTTTGCCTGTAGGACTTGACACGACCACTTGTGTCACTGAGTGTGGGCTCCTGTTCTCGCAAACACAGGAACACATATAATGATCATTTGGTCTTCAGTGGTCTATAGAAAATAGTCCACAAGCCCTAACTGACCCCCCCGCCCCTGTAAAACATTTTCTAAAACCTCATAATAAACACTGCAAGCAAAGATTAAAAATTGCAACAAAAAGGTATCACAGGAAATTGGGGGTGGGGGGTGAAGGGGAAAGAAAAAATCTATGGCACTACTGAAAAGTAGTTAGTAGCAACCCATATTCCTTAATACGCTCCAGAGCATCTGGGTTGTGCTTTGGGGCTGAAAACAGCAGAGTGACTGAGGCCCTGCCAGCTTTCTGTGTCCTTTCAAAAAGAAATCTGAAATTCTTTGCTACATTTTGATAGTACTTGCATTCAGTTAGCCTCACTAAAGTCAAAAGAGACTAATGATTTCTGACAAGTTCTCATTTCATTTATTCACGATTTGGGAATTTGAAAAAGGTTTGGGGAGGGCTTGGGTTTGTTGTTGTTGTTCTTTATATTTTGACTTCAATCTTAGTTGTTTAAGTTTTCAACTGCAGGAATTCGGGAGGTGAGAGCCTTCTGGATAAAATATTCATTAAGAAAAATACTGCCTTTTGCTGGCAGGATTACTTTCAGTAGTCAATGCTAGATTTTATATTGCTTGCACATTCCAAGCTCTCCTTAGTGTGATGGCATTTTTTGCTTTGCTAATAGTGCCAGACTGTGACTTTATTATGTATTTTTCCCTTTGCTAAATGCCCTTCTCCAACCCTTACAAGTGAAAATGGAAGAGTTAGTAGGTTATTCCTGGTAAAAGAAAACAGGCTTTTTGGGGGTGGAGAGTGGTGGGGGAGAAGGTTATTTTCAACCTTTCCCAAAACTTCCCCTATGAATGTAGAGGTCTTTGTAAGAGGTGTATTGGTAATTCTCTCATTTATTTATTCCACCTCTTTGACATCCTTCTTACTATAGGTTTTATTATTTTTTTTAATTATTTTTATGCCATGATTATAAAATTAGTATGCAAGAAAAGAGGAGAAATTAACTACTTGATTTTACTTTTGATCAAAGCAAATGTTGACCATGGTTGTATTAACTAACTTTCTAGAAAACATTACCAATGTTTTTACCAGTACAATTCCTGACATTAATCCTATCTCTTAGTCTGCAATTTGAGAGAAGGTGGGACTTCAAAAATTGTAAAGATTAGGTTGTTTAAAATATGCAATGTGTCCTTTCTCTAAAGGATTGAGCTGCCTTTGTGGTTAGTGATTACACAAAGCCACAGACACAGTCTCACCCACAAATACAGAAGATTTATACTGAACTATATACTGTACCCTTCCATATTCTAGTAATCTGGCCAGAGGGAATAGCATCAGGTAGATACGGAGTAGAGAAGTCCTTCTAATAAGATGTGAATTCTTGTTGACTAATAGCCAGCTAATGGAGTTTTATCAGGGAAATTAAATAAGAGTATGACTAAGGAATCTTGTCAGGGTTTTGAAATCCTGCCATAAATTGGCACTTTTCTTGGCTGTCTCTATAGAGACCAAAGTGAAATAAGTAGTAATATAGAAGATACTTTTTCTTCAGACTTGCTCCAAGGAGCAAATATTGGCAATACGGAAAAATTTGGACTGCCCTTAATTTTTTTGTCGCTCCTGAAGTGACTTCAGTTTTCTAGTCAATGCTGTTAATTTGGCAGCTTTGGCAAGTGCTAAATTTGCCATTAAAGCTAAATGGAAAATCAATGGCTAACAGTCAGCAACAATACGATCTACTGTGGCTAATGCTGTATTTTCAGCTAATCTGTGAATGCTGAAGGTCTCGGGGCACCTGCTGGTGTCAATAGGAACTGGTGGTGGTGGCGGTGCTATTGGAGCAAGGATTTCTGCTTCTGAGTCTTCATTGTTCATCAGGTAAAAGCCCCTCAATGCGATGGCACATCAGCGAAATGCCATGCCCTTGTGAAATGTCGGTGTTATCTGAGAAACCATTTCAAGTTTTTTGTTGCTAACTGCAGGAGGGGCAATACGTTGGGCCTTGCTGTCAAGCCTGCTTCTGATGTGGTGAAATGAAATATGTGCTCTGTGTTCCCAGAGAGAGCTTTTATGACAAATGGCAGAATAATAGCCCTTGCTAATTTGTATTGAGGTATACACACTGCTGGCTTGGTGGCATCACTGCAGCAAAATGCGAATCGCGCAAAATGGAAAAATCCCTGCATTTTCTTGTGAATACAGTGAATACAGAAGAGGCTGTTGTCTGCTCTGCATTTTGTGCACTGGTGCTCCAGCTTTGGCTTTTCTTTTTTAGTAAAAGAATGCAGGAAACCAAAACTGCCTTGAAGACTAAGAATAAAAATAAAAGAAATTATGTTCCAAATATTGCTCTTTATCTGATACTATATTAATATATTCAAATACCGCCCTTATTCTCCCAAGTTTAAAAATCAATGATTCCCATTTCAAGCACCTCAGATGTTTTAAATAAATATTCAGTATGCGGATTCGGCTTCTTGTCTGCTCCTCTCTTTCTTTCCCATCATGGTTTATGAATCGTGAGTTCACACACCTCCTGGTGTGGAGGACCAGCCGTGTCACTAACTTTAAAAGAAAAACAAAAAGGCTGTCTTCAGAACCTGGAAGCTCCTTAACCACTTCCCTGGGACATAAATCTTATGTAATCTTTAATATAAAGAGAATATTTACCCCCAAAGCAGTATAGATCTCCGGTACATTTTGTGTCCTTCAGTCCCTGGCCATTGGTCGGGCTCAAAGGCTCTTTAATAAGTTGAATTAAGCACTACGCAAAAGCACGCTGCGTTGCAGGGAGGACATTTACTGAGCAGGGCTGTGCTACAGTATGAAATTGTCCTGTGCACGTTTCTTAAGCGAGATCAATGGCTGGGCTCACGGAGAGCAGGCCTGAAGCATTCAGCACGAGACGTACTGCACAGGCACCATGTGTTTGTGGGACATTGTTTCCACGAGATCAGCACAATTAGGGTCAGGCCTGCAGTGTCCCAGCAATTCTCCTCTCAAATTGTGTTCTCCTTTTCCCATGAAACCGTCAGGTATGTAACATGCAAATGCCAGGGCAATCGTTGTTTTGATGGCAGCTCAGTTAGGTGGAAAAAAAGGTTGCTGCATTTAAGCTTGGCATATGAGGAAAAGAAAAATTATGTGGGAGTCGTGAGTAGTGATACATTTTTTTAAGGAAGGAAGGGGTTTCACAGTGCTGGAGGAGTACTTCTGTAGGGTAGGCTTCATCCCTGGCCAATTCACAGCATTGGGAAAATGGTCTCTGTGAGTAAATCTGTTGTGTTCCCTTTGACTGGAAGGAAGGAAGCAGGTGGGATGGGACCATGGAGTTTTCCACTAAAACCCCTGGATGAAATACAAGGAAAGTCTGTGGCCTTTAAGTATATGTCTTCTGCATTCAAGTTATCACTTGTTTTTTCTTGTAGGAGGGGAATAAAGTTGGGATGTCACCAAATGTCACAGATACTGTGAATGTAACTGCTTTTTTTTTAAAAGAAGTTGACCTTAGAAGTTAGAGGATCGCTTTAGGACTTTCAGCTCTGTTTCTAAATTACATTTACTATTTTGTGGTTACTCAACAAGAAGCTTGAATATGTGACCTGAATGCTCCTCAAAGAATTATTTTTAAATAAAGAAAATTGCAGTCACAAATATTAAATGTCTTTCAAAAAATCTTGATATTGTCTTAAAATAATACCATTTTTACTTCTCTACTTAATTTTTTTCTGTAAGTCATGTAGAAGAAACACATGAATTTATTGCAACTCATCCTTTTCTTTGATATCTTTCTTTGACAGCTTCTTCAGCCTTTCATTTGGCCTCATTTTTCATGCAATTTCTTTGCTAAAGCATTTTCCTCGTCCCAGTTCCCCAAAGCAGAAAGAATATAAATTACCTTTTCTGTAGTATGCCTAAATACTACATTCATAGGTATAGAAAATTTTTCCTTTTTAAAATGTGAGTAAAAAGTTATCCTTTTCCCATTAAATTTATGGACAACTCCTAGGCAAGAATCAAAATAAAGAGTAAACCTATGGTTATTTCTTCCTGATCAGCCAGTTACTAGGCCCAATTTATAGGTATGTTGAGTATCTGCATCTCTTGATTTGATCAATACCAGATATCCTGCTATCTTTTCTATCCTTCATTTCTTTTCCAACAGAAATAAAATAAAAAATAGTCAACTACCAATTTTTAGGTTGCTTGCAGGTATCTTCTGTTTTAAAGACTTATTTCTTCAGTTGATGTCCATGGGAGCATTTGTTTGATCCTTAGGATAGAAATCCTGTAGATACATTCCTGTGTATTTTCTACATCTGTTTATGAATATTTTTTTTGTTTTAGTGTTTACGTACTCAAGACAAGTTTCTGCTGCATATCTTAGACCTAAGCCAGGATCAGAAATCCTCTAAGTTCAGGAATTTGACTCCAGTCTAGAGGACTATAGAAATTTATAGAGAGAATTCATAGAATTTATTTATAAAAAGGTCTTGCTAGAGGATGAAAACATTAAGTAATTAATAAAGCATTTTCTTCATTCATTCCCTGTTAAATGCTTTTGTCAATATGAAGATGTTCTTTGTTTCATTTATATTAATTAACTAAAAATTACAAGCAAATGAATTAATGAACAGTATTGTTTTGAATTTGGCAGAGTACTTAAAGAGTTTCCTGGTGGCCTTTTTTTTAAATCATCTTCTTTCCCTGTTCTCACATGAGGCCATGCTTATCTTCAGAGTTTCTCTGTATCAGTGGTTGACTCATATGCTATGTAGTAGCTGTTGTAACAGCTCTCCGACTGGAACTAACCCTATTGCAACTTTTCTTGACTTGCATCTTGGTTACTCTGGCTTCTCATCCAAGTGATGATTATTCTTCTTTATGTTCCATGTAGTGAAACATGATGCAGTGCCAGTGTGCTATACTTAAAATTATTTACAGAGGAGCCTGTAAATGAAACAGAAATCATGTGAGAGCTGAACTCTGAACTCAGCTTCTTGTCTAACCATAGACTGACCAACCTTCATGTCTTGTTCAAAATGTAAAACAGTGAAGGCCTTTTGCTGCTTATTGCAAACAATATATATGCGTTTCCCATATATTTGCATTTTGAATCTAAAGCTCAAATAAATGGAACAGGGGAAAAAACAGTGTTAAGTATCTTTATAGGCACAAGATAACATGCCAAAAAGCCAAAAAAGGATGGGGATGCTCCTCAGCTGACTGGGGAGCAGAGACAGCACAGCTGGAGTTATTTTCTAAATTAACTACTGTTTGTTAGGCACAGCAAAGACGTTTTTCTTGAAGGTGGTATTAAGTATTTTGCCTTTTCAGCACAGAGGGAAGATTGTTTTTTTCCCATAATAAAAAGACTGCAGAGTATTATTGCATGTTACTTAGGGCTGAAACTTTTACATTAACTCAATGAATGTTTTGTCATGGGCTTTGTGGGAGCTAAACAAATTGCTGATTCCACAGCCTAATGACTACAGCCTATTTCCACATCCATCCCACTCCATTCCATACCCAAAAGGCTGGTTGCAAGTCAGAAAATCAACCTCCTTTTGTTTATCCTTCCCTTGTCTCATTGTGGTATGTGCTATAAAAACAGGTGCTATAACAACAGTACAGAAAGGATGGGTACATTAGGAGGGTTGGGTTGTGCTTTTCGTAGTTGTTAAGATGATAGTCTAGGGCAGTAAAGAATAGAGCACCTTTCTCTGACACAATAGTAGCCATTTCTGTAGAGTCATATCCACAAAAGTATTTTGGCCTCAAGGGATCAAAAGCCCTCAATTAGATACATAGGCTGGTATGCTGGTATACATAGATATATCTGACCTGAGCTCCTAAAACTCATCAAAGTGGCTGCCAATTTTTTGGTGGCTCACAGTGAGAAATCCCAAGGAGAATGTGTATTTTCAGCATATCTCCTGGCTCCGTGGAGGAGTCCATCCACTGCTGTCAGTCACAGAGAGAGTTAGAGCAGGTATGGGTACCTTTTTGCTGACAAAACATCCCACCATGTGAGACGGTAGACGTTACCCAGTATTCAGGTAAACCGAGCCTACATATCATTTGGGTCTGATGAATTCGCTAACAGGCATGCCTGGAGGTGTAAAAGCCATCATGGCTTCTCCTGCTGAAGATGTTCTACTTGTGGAAACTAAAGTTTGTTGGAGACTTGCTGTCTTCACGGTTAGTGATCTTACCCAGACTTCAAGGGGAGACTTTCATTTCATTCCCTCCTCCAGTCTGGTGTAAAACGTTTCATTACTTAAAATTGATTCCCAGGTGAATACGATAGTTACAAGGCAGCAACATCATACTTTCTTCCTGACAAAACGGATATTTAATTAGTCTGAGGGGATTAGTTTTAACAGGAAGGACTCAGGCAACTTACTCTACAGTGAGGCATAGCCGAGTAGTTAGAGCATTCCCCATGGAAATGCAAGTTCAAGTCTCTTCAAAGGGGAAGAGAAATGTATGTGCAGTACCGATACCTTGATACTGATACTTCAAAACACCGTGCTCCTGGATAGGAGTACAGAAATGCATGGTACCTTGTTTTTGTTTTGTTTTGTTTTTAATGTGGAGTTCAGCTGTCCTGGTAAGCTCTGAGGGTGCCCGTTTCATTGAAATCTGCAAAACATAAAGGCAGAAAAATATTTCCTTTGCTCAGGCTTTAAGACAGCTGTCGAGAATGAGGGGATCTGTGTCCGTGTGTTATCCTTGCTCTGATAAAAGAACTGAAGCATATCATTGTGTAGGCTGCTGAACAATAATCCAGCAGGGTTTTGAAGAGGTTATTCACAGGACCTGGTGGACTGCAGGCACTGTGCATGCGGGGTTTAACACAACTGCAAGACGGCAGTCAGACTTAACCTGGGACATGCATATTGCACTGGTAGCACTAAGAGCTACAGTGTCCTTGGCCACCTTGTCCCCTTAGATCTGTACCTGAGGAAAGCCTGTGGATGACTGCCTTGCTTTCTTGAGGAGGCACAGGTAAAATGGACACTAAGCTGCAGGAAAACAGGAGAGGAGAAAAAATAAGGTATTTATTACATACAGAAAAAAACAGTAAGATGTTAGCCAACACACCTTTAAAAAATAAAGGTTATAGAAAATAGTATGATCTGTATTAAATTCACTTACCTTTAGACTTCTGCAACTTGGACAACCAGTCAAAATCAAGAGTTTCATCTGGATGTTCATCTTAATCTATACATCTAGCTGCAACAAAAATACCAAAAGCCCATCCCATGCACGTGAAAGAGAAGTGAAGGGTTCCAGCCTATATGTTCCAGTGTTGCTTTGTGCGCACTTCCAGGTGGGTAGTGGTATGTGCCAGCAATTGGGAATGTAAGTTTCCAATAAGGTTAGCAGCTCCAGTTGGAACAAGGCTACTTTCTCTGTGAGCATCTGCCCAGACCCTTATTTCCCAAGACATTTTGAAAGGATTTTGGCTTTTCTACGTTTGGATAAGATCTAAGCAGCTCTGGAATAAGGCTGATATCATGTATACCCAAATGTCTTGAAACAATTTTCCTCCATTGTTCTGATTTTTATTGAGAAAATCCTTCCCCCCCCACCTTCTTTTTTTCCTGGAACTAACAAGTACCGATTGTTCTGTGTTACTGAAAACAGAGGAACAGAGTACTCTGCTTTCTATTATTTTGTTTGTGTGGCTAAAATTTGCTATTAGATTTTTACTCATACAGAAGCAAGTGGCAATGTAAATGTTTCTTGTTATGATTCTAGGCTGGTGACTTGTCCTTCCAAAGTAGATACCCACTAAAATTCACCTCGGTAAATAAACTTTTTGTCTGTAAAGAGGGAAGTCCTTGATTTAAACTTTTCTTCTGCTGTGGAATTCTGAAATCAGTTGCGGCAGAGATAAAAGCTGTACCCTTTGACTTGCTAGCTCTGTTGAGATAGACTAGATGTAACTGTGCTTAAAATGTGTTGCTTTCCAAAAAGCAAATAAGTTTTTTTTTAATATTCTGGACTATTAGAAAGTGCTAGTCCAATATAAGACACACAATGCTCCAGGTTTTGAGATCATCACCCTGGTATGGATGGAATGCCATTTAATTTGGTAGTTTCCAGCACTCATTTTCAAAATCAGACAACTGCCTAATGTAAATTAAATACGGATTTTCTGTAATTCCACTATTAACAGTTACTAAATTTAGAAACAGGTAAGTTATAGAGGTTCACTACCTCTTTTAGCTTCCTGAGTTCTGGAAACTAACCACACTTAAAGTGATTTGAATCTGGAGACAAACCTGTCTTTGTATATTTATGTTTTCCTTCTGATTGCATTACATTCACATCTCCTCTGCAAGATTCCTCATAATTTATAATTTAATGATAATGTAACATTGCACTTAAGAAATGCCAGTGTCCCTTGGGTATGGCTAGCTGGAGCCATCTCCTGTTCAGACAGTAAACACACCGTGCTAATGACCATCCTTGTTAACTTAAACTTGGGTTTCATTTATTGCTTTGGATTTGTTATCTTCTACCTTTCCAGGTGGGCATCCAAACCTTAGTGCATAGTCTTTTGTATATGAAACCTGTAATTCTGGTCAATGTATATCCCAGTTAACAAACTTCATACAAGTTTTGGTCTCTATAGATCAATATTGCAAAGAAATACAGTTTTAAAACACAGGTAACCCATTTCGGTATTCTTCAGATTTAATGAAAGGGGCATTAAAAAATATAATTTAGGTAAACATTATTTTTCGCAAAATACCAGATTTCTCCATTGGCATTAAATTATCTTGATTGAAGTATTTAGTTTGTCTGTGCAGTAAAATTTACAACCATCTTTTGTTCCTTGTGGAAGAAAAAGATATGGTCTGATGTAGATATTTAAAGTGAACACTGAATTCTTTGTATTTGATATCCAATAGAAAGTGGATTATATTTAATTAACAGACAAGGGCTGTTACTAAATTAGTGAATAAGACCTTTTTAACACTTATGATCAGAGTGAAGAAATAATTCAGAAATCTGAGCTAAGTAAATGTTTATTCAAAGAAAGTGACAGAGAGAACAAGTATAGATGTCAAGGAATCCTGATGCAGAAAATGAACTTCAGGTCCATTACTTTGTCATCAAGAATAAGAAAATTCCCTCAGTCCAGAATCCTTGTCCTTCTGGGCTGTTTCTTAACCAGCTGACCTTACCCTGGCATGCAAAGGGTTTTTTTATTACTTATAAGTTACCAAATTTCTTAGGTAGATAGGAAGTGCAAGCAAGCCAGAAGTACAGAAAATGCAGCAAACCACATATTTTCACAAAGGTGACGGTAAAATAACTAGAAAGAAAATAGGATGAGTACACATAGAAAGAAACCTCAGAACAGGTGACACCTTTCCTGTGATTACTGTCTGCGGCTCAGACACAAAGACACAGAGACGCCACAATTGTACTTTTTTTCTGTATATATCAGGAAACCCTGAATTAATTTAAAAGCTGAGTTTATATAGCACTGGTTTAGGTGACTTCAGCTGTATTTTAGGGATCCACTCAGTCATACACCAAATCAGTCTCTAAGCATGGGGAATGGATTTAAAGAATTAGAAGATTTTGATGTTGGACTTGAATTGCTTACCTTTTCCAGATAACAATACAATGGGTATAATGGCTACGCAAAATGTAAGTGTGATGGATCCAAACCTCTTCAAATCATAAAATTTGTATCAGAAATGTCACATCATTTCTGCAAATATCGTTCTGAGTTGAGACTCACTAGGAAACATCGCTCTTGCACCGCACACAACTAGGGACTACTGAAGGACTAGAATATATAATAATCCTCCTGATTAAATTATTTATGAATTGAATGAATCTTACGAATGAATCTTCAACTTGGATCAAGACAGACAGAGTTCAGAATTTTAATTTAATAATTTTGCACAGTTCTGGCTTCCATCCCTGAGTTCAAATAACTATTTCAAATTCACATTTTCATCTCCCTCCTTGGCTGTGAGAGTTAAGTAATCATGACTCCACTAGCATATACAGGGAGCACATGGTTGACACTTAAGGGGAAAATTACTGTTGAAGGACTAGCTGCGTATGAAGATCAGCAGTCTCCTACCAGCAGTGGCTGTGTTAGTCTTAACACAGTATTGCAGATTTGTTGCAAAACTTGACCAGTATTTGGAAAAGTTTGCTGAGATTGTTGGGTTCAATGTGTTTTAGAAGTACAAGGAAAACCCTGCACATGGAAGATTTTTTTTTTTTTTTCATTTTGCTTGAATGGGCAGATAGCCATTGCAATTTTCATCAAAAAAAAATAATTTTGGGGCTGAGAACCATAAGGGTACTGAATATGTTTTTGTTCATAATGAAGTGAACATGGAGCTATGGTGGAAATCTGGCACCCCAGATTTCATCTATCAGCATCTACTGATAGAAATAATATACATAGACATGTTTAAAAAATTCACTGCTAGTAATAGACGAGAATTACATGAATTTGTGAGATCACAGGAAAAAATGCTTTAAAGCTTTCTTGCTGTAGATCATTTCAGTTACATTCTTCTGAAGCATGCCAGGGCTGTAGCTCTTTATCACATTTCAAAAGGAAATTTTAATATGAGAGTAGCTGAAATTCAGAATGTCAAACTGGGTCGGTAAGGTGTCCTTATGTACGAAATAAGCAGTGCACCTAACTAATAGACACAAATGGTGTTCATCAGAGGTACGCTCCTGAAACGCATGCCTGGCTGGCTCCTGGCAGCAGCAGGAACAGGTGCCCCCGGGGGCCCTTGTAGTAGCTCTGCCCATTCTGCTGCAAGAATCTAAAATTAGCTATGCAGGATCTCTTTCTGGAAAATTTCTGTCATGTGGACCAGTTAAGGAATTTTTCTGCTGATATGTGGGGGACTGGTTCACTAGATGCCTGAAACACTGTCGGATTGCATCCCAACATAGCTGTAGAACCTGGGGAGGCCATGTCAAAGCTGCCCGAGCCTTGCGCCTCATGGATCAGCATCTGAACACTTTCTCATTTACCCCCTGTTTTCCTGCCCTCTCCTTGCCGTTGTACAGCATATTTTTTCTCTGCTTTTTAAAGGGTTTACTGATGCTGATTTTCATTTTCTCCTTGAAGTGGCTGCAAAATACATGGATACATCAGAGGAAAGTGTTCCCGGGTTGAAATGAGATCTAGTCTATTATTTTTGATGGACACTAGCTCTCTTTCAAGAAGAGACAAGTGGAGATGATGGTAACATGGGATTTTTGTAAACAAGATTCTGTGTCCGGATTAACTTCTGTTGGGGGGCTGCTGGTGAAAGCATCCCAAGCACTACGCTGCTAACCACTCTGTATTGGAAGCCTGTGCTCAAGGAGGAGGGGAAAAGGAAAAGAAATTTTAAAAAATTATGTTTAGTCTTTGCATAGCATTTTCACAGGACTGTTACAAGGGAGCACAGCAGCCATTTTTACTCTCTCAAAAGGCCACCTCTGCATCTGCTCTGCTATATATTTGCTAGAAAATGAAGTGCAGTTAAGAGATTACTGGTGCTTCGCAGCTATTCTGTTCTGCTCATAGGTTTATGCATTGTTAATTTGGAAACAAAGCTATTATACTTCAGATGGTGTTATGGGTTTGATAAAGGAAGAAACATGATAGATTAAAATAGTCTCCTTTCAGGCATTGCAAATTGCCAAAGCAGTTGTATTTAGGCTCAGTGGGTCATTTATCTTCAAACTACACAGCTGAGTCGGCACTTGGGTGGGTTGAGCAGTAAGCGGTTTTGACATTTAGCAGCCCAAGGCTTCTTTTCTCCTTGAGAGACTTGCGTGTCAGCTATGTTAGGTTTTGTCTGCTGCTACTCTTTTGAAGCAGATGGTAAAACCTCACCTCAGCTGGGTGGTTGGGACCCTTGCAGCATTTGGCAAGGCTAACCAATTGAATTATAACTGATTGTGCCTGTAGGTATTGAGGAACATATGATTTATGATTATGGCATTTTAAATATAGTCTGTGGAAGATATCAGAACGTAGCACTGAATTTATTTTGAAAAATCCAGAGAAAAAAACCAACCACTCACAGAAAACCAAACAGAATAGTTTAGAATGAGATAAATTCCCTTCCGTTACAAACAGCTCCATCATAAGCATTCTGTCTAGTGTAGATGTGCTCCTGCATATATTTAGTCTGCATGTTTAGTCTTCATTGTATCTTGAAATTATTTAAACATAAGATTTGCACAGAATGTAGCTCTTTGATGTAATAAATGTGGTTTAGGAAATGCAGGTTTCAAAGCTGCGTCTGTATAGATGCTGAAGCGATAAGCCCAAAATAGCAGAGTACATTCAATGAGGTTATTGCATCGGCACCTCAGCAAGCACTTCTGTTCAGTTAGGCATAAAGCCTGAAGGTAAAATAACGACCATTGTGGGATCAGCAGTTCTATTTCTAGACAGCTCTTTTCCAAACCTTATTGTCTTACAACACAGTATTTGCTAAATTGGAAATAATACATCCCAAACAAACTGAATAACTCAAGATCATGAGTATTCATGCTGCAACACAGCAGCTATATATATGTATCTTTCTTAAAAAAACATCCCTTAAAATGAAGTGAAAATGTGTTTATTCCTAATGAATGTCTCCTTATAAATGCCTAGCAAGGGATATCTTACTTTCAGCTGTTTAGTAATCTTGCTTAATTATACCCCTGCTGAAACTGGGAAATGTTGTAGAGAAGCTGAGCTTTTGCTGCAAGGTACTGTTGTGAATACGATAAAAAAGCCGCCAGTCCCTCAATAAAGATTCTTTAGTAATATACGAGGTCTGAGCCAAGGTGTACCTTGTAAATGACATTTTTAGTTGCATGTTCTACATTTCCTTTGCATTGGCTGAAAACAGCTGAGGTCTGCAACCTTACAAGAAGAACAGAGTGAATGTTTTACTGAAAATAACATAGAGGACAATTGTAGCCATTTTTAGTTCACAAACCAGTGGCGAATGTGTTGAGATATCTGTTCAGTTTTTCTCAACACTCTGAAATGTGAGCTGCTGAGGAGGGAAGCATGCTAGATGTGCTCACCTAGCATACGATAGGCATTAACAGAAGATAAAAATTTGTCTACAGTCCAGTATTTACTATATGTTATTCAAGAGCATTCACTATTGGCACCATGGGCTTAATCATCTATGTTATCTCCTTACCGTTTCTGTTTCCTGCTGGGATTACCGAAGTTTCATAAATCTGAAACTTCTAAAAATGTTTTGGGAACAGGCAGTTCTTTAATTGTATTTTGTGCATTTTGCTACCAGTTCAGATTTATTTGAGAATATTTGCTCAAATTTACATTTGTGAGTAAGCATGCAACCAAGTGTTAAGAAAACTGTACGGTTTTCAGGTGTAAGCAAGCAAACTGAATAAAATGTCAACAGTATTTTTGGCAATACTTTCCCTTATTTCCTACATGAATTCTGCTTTGGCAACCTGCTCAAATATGTTTTGTTTTCCTGAGGGTGAAGAAAGCAGGCAAATGTACATACCTTGCTTAGCATGCTATTCACACTCTCTGAATGCATATACATACCTTATGGGGGCACTTATATTTCTTTTTCTGGAACCGACAGAAAAATTCTCACTTTTGAAAATGAGGTCTCAAAAATTGTAATGCACCACAAGCAGAGCAGAGCAGAAGAGAGAATAGAAAGGCAGCCTCTTCTCCCCCACCAGCATCCCCCCAGAATTCTCTGTCCACATAGCCAGGCCTGGTGGTCCACTCCTCCCTGACCACAGCTTAGCACTCAGTTTGAGCCTGAACGTGTGAGGAACGTGCTCCACCAGGCAGCCAGTTTCTTGCTACCAGAAGCAGCATAGGTGCCTGCAGCCAAAATCTCATCCGTAGTTATGTCCCGCCCGCAATGCTGTGCAGCAGGAGCTGGCCTGAGACCTGGAGTCCTCATAACGGTGACTGCAGTTCAGGTTTTGATCTTCCAGGACTATTAGAGAAAACTCAGACAGAAAGGTTCCCAAAGAATGTGCTGCACCACGGCATCTTACTAGCTGTGCTAAAGCTTAAATCACATCGTGTAAACGAAAGTCAGCTATTTACAGTGATCAAAGAAACACTTTTTGTCGTTGCATCTAACCAAATGTTTTCTCTAAAAGGCAAAGAGTTTGCTTGTTAAATGACATGAGCGAAGACTGTTTAAATGAAACAGAACATATTTGCTCATATTTCTAGAGCCCTAAACAGCCCTTCCTGTGAAGTGTGAAGTGCCATTTGAAAGCTGAGATATTGGACTGTTTTTATTATTCCTGCAAGGTGTTGGTTTCAGAGGAACGTTACAAAAGCCATTGCAAGGGATAATTTTAAAATTGAAAAAAATAATTGTATATACCTTCCATTCCATCAGTTATGTTTTTCCTAAGTCCTGCTTAGTTTCAAAGGATAAACAGCACTCTAGTCAAATAATTTTTTCATTTCCTCCAGGAAGCTGAATTTTCATTATCACTTGTTGACATTTCTATTTTGGGGTTTTTTTGCCTTTTTAGTCAATTCAGTAAAGCTGGATCTAATGCAAGCTTTCACAGGCATGAAAAAACCTCCCCTGAAGGCACAGAGCACAGAGGCTATAGTTACGCTACCCGTGGTAGGGTCTTGCCTGTGATGTCAAACCCTCAAGGCTTTTGAGGAAGACAAGTCATGTTTTTCCTGCAGATGGTGGCTGCTGTATGCCATGTCCATTGTTCCATAACTATCTTCACCTTGACCCATACTATATCCTGCGTGCAGCCTTTCTGCCTCCCTGTTAGTGGGTGCCCACATCAGCGTGCTGTAAGGTCCAGGTTGAGCTAAGCCTTCCTTGCCACTGATGGCTGCCTTCATGCTGCTCATGGCTCTGGGGCAGATGAGAACAAATAAACACTCTCATGGCCAACATCACCCCATGGGATGGGGCAAGGCTGGGTAGAGTTTGAGCTCTACATCATCCTCGGGGATGGACAGGGAGGGGATGTCCTGCTGTGACCTGCTGCCCTTAACCTCTTGCAAATGTAACTGTGAAAATTTGACTCCTTCCAGTATCTCCTTCCATGAGCTGTGGTTTCAGCAGTATAAGAAAAGTATACACTGCATTCATGGAGAGCAGAGTAGGTTGGCTGTGACACTTATAAGAGATGGTCAGAAACGGTAATGGACAATGATTGACACCTCTTCTAGTGCTAGATGAGGAAAAACCAAGAAAAAACAAACAACCAAAAACCCTTACTCATTTCAGGAGGGAGAGAAACATGCCCTAGGCTAACAGGCAAAATGGTTCTTACAAGCAGGATTTGATCACTGAAACTAAAAACAGACTCATTTTATATTAATCGGACCATTTATTCCTGCTAACTGTTCTTTCCTACGTGAGTTACGCCAGAATACAGTCTACAAGAAAGAAATAGCACTTTTATTAATTGCAAGGAATTCTACAACCAGGCAGTGCATTATGTAATCGTTACAATATTAAGTGCTAAGGCACATCATTCCTTATGGCTTCTATAAATCATCTAGAGATTTGAGTTTGTTTCTCCTTCAGCTCCTAAAATTCCTTTTAAACCTTCAGTTAAACTACCTGTGTTGTTTTGTGTTAGTCTCTTCTATCATGTTTTCATTTTCTGTATTTCACTGGTGCAGGTTCACGCTGTTTGCAACGCCTGCTCAGATGTCTGATTTGACAAAACAGATCTGCTTAAGTGTAAGTTAAAGGGCTTGACTGGGCTCTGTAAAGTCTGGAGAATACTGTGACCGAAATGTGCATTTTAGTGTGACAAGTGAGTAATAGAGATATTTCTATTTTAATTGAAACACACATTTCTCATTTTAACAATGTGAATAAATGGATATTAACATCCTTAGGAATAGTAGTGCATCAGAGTTGTTATGCTACTGAAGGTACAAATTTTGTCTCTTTAAAGCATTTCAGAGTTTGAGTCTGACTGGTATCTAATTAATGCAAAGCATAGACTCAAAATCAAGGTGCAGTGAAGAAATACCAGAACCATTTTGTGCTTGGTACTTAAAAAGAAACCAGCTGGATCATTCAGACGTGGAGCTTGTCTGGGAGACAGCACTGTTCACTGATTGAGCCCGGAGATGGACTGCTCCTCAGTCTCGTGGGGAAGACAGATTTATGTTTAGCTACGGTAGTTCACTCTTGTATTACCTGACTCTGCCATTTAGATACAAATCACAGAAAACAAAGTTAAGAGGGACTATAACACCTCCTCTTCATGAGCAAGGCAGTGTCTGTTGTTCTCTGGCAGAGCCTCTTGCCACTTTTTCCCTCCCTCCTCAGTAAGAGAGAGACAAGAGCATCATCTCAAGAATCTGTTTTGGTAATTAGGTATTCAAACCACGGAAAAGTTTTCTTAGTGTCTAACCTAAATCTTCCTTGCTGCACTTGAATCCAGTGCTTATTTGTTTTATTTGTCATTTATTCCTCTTCTTTTCACAGCTACCTTTTATTCTTTTGAAAACTGTTACCCTGCTAGTAGAGCCATGGCAGATAAGCGAGTTACTGTAAGATATTCTCCACACGCAGGCAGGATGACTAAGGAAGAGACAGAAAGGACAAGCAGAATACAAGGGGGAGCTCCTGTGACACATATAGCCAGCTTATATCTTTAAACCTTTTCTTGGTAGAAGCAGTACGGGCTGGTACATGACAGCTGCTCTCGGCTGGCACCGGGGTTATCTGAAGGGTCTGGACAGGTACTGCTAGGAGCCGGCAGATTATACTTAGTATTCTGCTTGAAGGAATCACTTGTTAAAAGCAAGCCTCTCCTCTGCTCTTGAGTTTGGTGGTAAGGAAGAAGCAACATAAACATTTAGGATTAGGGTTAGGTCTAGAATTAGGGTTTGCGTTGAAATGCCAGGAAAGATGAACTGCAGTTGCTACTGGGTTTCCGTAAGTTTGCTCCCCTAATATTACAGCTGGTTCTGCAAAGGGAAAGGAAAACATGATGCGATTTGTTTGGGAAAGACCAAGAGCTCTCGACTAGGGATACTAGTCGAGATGACTAGGGATGTTTGGAAATAGAGGGAGGACTGAACTGTAGTGTGGTTAGGTTTGCTAACCTGTCTTAAAGGACTTAAAATTTGATGGATTTGATTTCTTTCTCTAGAATTAAGTTTAATATTCTCATTATAATTCTAGATTAGGATATAAAATTCCAGGATATTGCTTTGGAAGTTAATGATGTGTAGCATCTTTTTTTTTATCGTTTACTCCAGAGTTAATTATTTCCAGTTAACAGCTAGAAATAAGGTTAAAATAAAGGTACAAAAAATCAAGGGGCTGCTGAGCTGCTGCTATTGCTGTGTTTGGAAAGGCTTGGAAGGTAGTGACAAAGCCTTGGCTTTGCATGAGAAAAGTACGCTACCAGAGACCACAACACGATATGTTCCCCAACATCCTAAAGCAATCAGTCTGACAGGGTCAATCTAAAGATCAGTCAACTTAGCTAAAGCCAGCACTGATTACTGTTAGGGCTTCCTGCATTTCTGAGCCTGAATCCTGACTTTAGCCATGAATTTGTACTAGGACAAGTGATGCCCTCCACTGCATGAACCTCAATATAGAATCCTAGTTCTTTGCATTTGCGTACATTTTTCTGGAAATGGAAAGTTTGAGCAGCTGCTGTTATTGTGGGACTTAGACAAGTTAATTGACCTAGACTCATAGCTGTTTCCTTTAGGACCTAGAGGAACATAACAAATTCTGGATATTTCCAGGGTATTTTGCCTAGATTCAAATGTGTTAACAAGATTAGGTTTCTAATGCTGTTATGATTGCAAGGGTTAGAATTTGGTTAAGATTCTTAAAAGTAAAGGTTCTGAGCTGTAGTCAGTTCTGGGTTTGGAAATGTTCACTAACAAGCAATAGGAAAACCAGGTAAGCAACTAAATTTTCAAATAATACTTAACCAAATACCATTTTTAAATATTACATTTCTCTATTTTGCAAGGTCTGAAAATATGATTTCTCTAGAGGGCACATAAGCACAGCAGGTAGGAGTGTAATAAAGTTGTTGCATACCTAGCCCTAAGTACTGGTACAGGCAAAAATCTAACCATAGTTCCAAGGAGCTCAAAAGGAGTGAGATTTCCTGCTTCTCAGGTGGGATTTTTTTGGTAGTTTCAACCTAACTTTAGCATGTCTGTATTGTGTTGTTATTTTATTAATGGGGTCAATATAAATAATGGAGTCAGTCACTTTATCTTTTGCATTTTAGAAACATCAGGATCTTTGACATGTAGATGTGGCACACAGGGACATGGTTTAGTGTTGGACTTGGTAGTTCCAGGGTAATGGTTGGACTCGAATATCTTAAAGGTCTTTTCCAAGATAAATGGTTCTATTATTCTATGATTCCATAACCTTTAGGGCTTGTACGCAAAAGGAAGTAATATGTCAAGTGACTTTCCATCCTTTCCATTATATTGCACCTGAAATAAATCTGGAGTTTGGGATACAGAATGTCAAGTGATCAGGGTTCATTTTAATATTGTGGTTAGAAAACATGGCTGAGCTAAATTTGGGGCAGTATTATTTGGATCTAAGAGATTTTGTTGAGTTTTTTGAGCTACCTTTCAGTCCTTGGCATGAGTTAAGATTGGATATAAGAAAATGTCAGGTTTGTTACCTGCTGTCATTTTGGAACCACTGCTTTTGAGACAGTAAGTGGGTAGTCCATATGAGTTATTCGAGGTGGGACTCAGTTTGAGATTAAAGTGTCTGAATTTAGGCATTGAAGTATGTTTGACTGCTTGTGAGCAAGATGCCTAACCTCCTTTTGTAGTCAATAGAGATACGGTTGATAAGTGATTAATCTGAGACTTAATCCATAGTGACTAGTCTGAGAAGTGATTATAATTCTCAGCAGCAAGAGACCGCTTGGTTCATTTAGGTTTAGGATTTGATTTGGGTATGGCTAGGGATGGGGTACAGCCATGCAGTAAGTAATTTAATCTCAGTTTGTTCCCCTAGACTAGAACTTTATTCCTTGCACTTTCTAAACCTATAACCTATGCTCAATGTTAAAGTAAAACCCAGTGTGTCCATCAGGCATCTAATACAAATAGCTCTAGAACTAGGTTAGCAATATTTTTCAAATCACAGGCTGACTACTGTTCAGCTATCCCTGTATGTATGACCTTATTTCAAACCCTAATGCTAATGCTAATAATTAACGTAACATTGGGTTGCAAGAGGTAGACATTCATTATGTTTTTATAGACCCTAACAGAGTCAAGGCTAAAAATAAGTTGACAAACCTATTTACACTAAGAATTAATTGCAGATTTGTTCTCTCTGAAATTCTAAACCTGAGGCTCTGATCCCAGTCCTCTGCTTGACAGCAATAGACCATCACTACTGAGTCTTTCCATGGTCTCTTAGCTCCTAATAGGACCATTCCTAAAAATAAGCTGTCAAACCTTTAGAAACACAGCAGGTGAGACCTCCATTGACTTCCAAAGCTTAATTCTAATCTCCAAACTTGCCTCTTTAGTGTTATGGATTTTTCATATAGGATCTTGAAAGTATATGAAACCTTGCCGTCTAGACCAGCAGACTTATACAGCAGAAAATGTAATAGAATGTAACATATTTCCAAGGTCCTAATCAGAGTCTGTAACACCAGGGTAGCCAGAATTTCCTGAAGTTATATACCCTAAACTTAACATAAACTGAAACTCTAAGGCAACCAGTCTGTTAAAGTACAGTATGTTCATTTAAGCCCCAATGGAATCAGACATAAAGTCAGGTTACCATAGCCCTTCTGATCTCAGTATTGCCCACAACTCCTACCTCCCTTTATTTACAAGCACCTACCTATCCCTAGTTTGCACCTTAAAGAATATGGCATTGCTGGCTAAAACTCAGCATTTTCCCCTAGTTCTCTAAGGAATTATCTCCGACTCTAGATGGATAAACATTAAAGTTAGCTCCATTATTAACTCTAGTTCACAAGCCTGTTTTGAAACTCAAACCTTAACGTTCATATTAACCCCAGCCCCAATCTTATATTTAACTGAAGAGCACTGACCAAAACTCAGCATGTTCCTTCTAATCCTGTCATATTTAGGTCAGATAACATTTCCCAAATCACTATTAAGCATGGATCATGAGGCCCTCTCTGTTCAAACTTCTAACTCTAACAATGTTTCCAACCCTACTTTCCACTATAGGCTCCAGCCAAGAATCTTTCTTCTCTAAAAATGTTAGTTTCAGAACCCAAAAATAAGTGCTGTGTATTAAACCCTTATTCTGTTTCCAATCCTATACAAATGCTCTTCACATCTTCGTGATCAAGATAGTCCTCTGATCCCTTAAAAAGCTAGTCGGCACTTTGTGGATCACTATTTGGACTTGTGCCTATTTGCACAATTACCCTTTCAGATCCCCATTAAGCAGAGAGGAGGAGCATCAGTCCCAGTCAGACAGTGAGAGTTGCAGAGCTATGTGTCCTTTGACCGCATCCAGTGCTTGAGGTACGCTACATTTGCCAGTGGTCAAAGTGGACAAAGATGTCAGGTTGACATCTTTATTTCTGCTAGCCAATTTGCACCTGAGGTCTTACCCTTAATTGCATGGAGCATTTCTGCATGCATAGCAAGGAAGATAATAATAAACCTGTGCTAGAAAATAGGTGCATTTGTATGATCAGAGAGTCCCTTTGAGAACTATTTCCCCCCATATTGAAAACAGATCATGGTCAAAAACAGACCCAAAAGATAATGAGGTCAAACCATACTATGGTTCTCTATATAAAAACAGTTGTCAAACCAGTATATAAAGGCAGCGGCTTTTTCCAAAGCAATACTAATTTCTCTCTGATTGTGATTCTTAATAGGAAAAAGTCAACCTGTGCGTGTACTGGCCAAGATGGAGATAATTTTCTTCATAGCAGCCCACATGGTGCTGTGTTTTGGATTTGTGGCTAAAACAGTGTTGATAACACAGCAGTATTTTGGCTACTGCTGAACAATGCACAGCCTCAAGGCTTTATCTTTTTATCACTCTACACTTCTTCCCTCCCCACAAGCAAGTAGGCTGGGGGTGGGCAAGAAGCTGAGAGGAGACATAACCAGGACAGCTTACCTAAATTACCCATGAACAGTAATAAAACTGAGGTACAGGAAGAAAGGAGGCAGTTGGCTTCCAACATGGCCATTGCTCATGGCTGAGCATCAGTCGGACTGTGGAAGGTGGTGAGTGATTGCTTTTGCAGACTCCTTTTTTTTTTCTGTCTTTCCTTCACCTATTGAACGTTCTTTACCTTGACCCACCAGTTTCCTTGCTTTTGGTTTTCCTATTCTGTCCCCTGTCCTGCTGGAGGAGGGAGGAATGAGCAAACAGCTGTGTGGGTGCTTGTCTGATGGCTGGGGCTAACCCACCACAGTATGGTAAGGGGAGACTGATAACGTGATCAGCTGAGCATGAAATAATGACTCCTTATATTAGGAAATTGAAAGTATTGTCATTTCAGATTACCGTGGTAGACCTATACTGTGGCTTGCCTGTATTTCATAAACCTCTTAATAAATGCATGAGTAGCCTGTCTCTGGCATTAGCAGCTTTTACAAAACATATAACCCAGCATGAATATTTCTATCAAAAGTTATTTGGCAGCTGGATAATTCTTGCGGTCCAGGAGCCTAAGCCATGAAAAGCATAAAGTGTAATTGATTTTCATAGTAGAAGTCTGTTAAGGTATGGATTCTTATTCACTGGATCTGTTTTTCATCTGTATTTAATTATATATGTTTATTTTGGGACGGCAGATGAAGTTCTATTGGATGAACCTCCAAGGCTATATAAAAACCAAACATGTGGGTATTATATATGCATATAGCTCAGGACCTCAGTTCAAAGCATTTAGAATTAGACTCATTCCATACTGTTTCAATGACATTTGTTCCTAATAACTGAGAAAGAGAAACCAGTGGATAGCAACCACAAGGGTCAAAAATATTTGTGCTTTATTCTTTTTCATTTCAGCATTCAGTGCTTTATCACTAAGCCTCCCTCTTTTATCCCTTCCTTACCCCACTTAGGCTACTTCATAAACAAAGATGAGGAATTTTAGTGGCATCTACCTTGTCTTATTACTCCAGTCGAACCATGCATTCTGTTAAGTCATTAATACAATAGATATATGATTGGTTTCATACCTCCACATAAGGGAAAAATCATAAAAACCTAAGAATGGTTTTGTAACAAACTCTACAAAACGAGTTACTAGTACATAAATGACTCAGTCTTGACATTTAACATTATTATTTGTTAAAGAATGAATGCTTCTGGATAGGTTTTCTAATTTCTCAGCAATAGATGGCTGGGATACGTTATAATCTCACACTGAATCTTATGAAGTTGTTCAGCAACTGTGTTCATACGATTGCAGCTCTGAACTCACTTTTTGGATGGTAGTGAATGCTCTGCAAATTTTGCAAAATTGCTAAACTTGTCATTACGAACCTTTCAGCATAGAAACAAAACAAAAAGGTAGCATTTACAGATAACCTCACTGTATCACTGAAATGTGCAGGAGAAGTTCCAATTCTAAAAGCTTTTATTTTATCTCTAAATTCAACTAACCCTTTAAATTATGCCTCTAGGAAAGGAAGTTTGCAAACTGTCAAAGACAGAATAACATCATCATAGATACAGTAAGACACAATCAGGTAGTGAGAGGACGGTGCTGTTCCCTAAAATATTAATACTTGCTAATGAAGAGCCTGTTGCATGATTTTAGTGTAAAATTAATTTTCCCTCCTATTGAAAGGACTCCAATCATGCAAGCATTATAGGTGTATCTTTGGCTCATCATTTGTCAGGGTAAAACAACATACCCTTCCATGAGCTTTGTTTGGGTAGAAGATATTCTTATGCTACGACATTACTATCAGTGTCATGACTAAGCACCTGAGGCAGTTTTTAGCATGCAACTCTACATTTAAACATGCAGTCAACATTGAGACATGCTTTCATGTCCCAGTCTTTCCACCTGCATAGTTAGTTAAACTATATAGACAAGCTTCTGTACAAACTAGAAATTGATGTCCTTGTTGCTATAAAAGACTCCCTAATATATAAAAAACATCAACATGCTTAGATTTGAAATACCAGCCACTTCTGGTCATCACACAGATTACCAGCAGATTAAATGAAATAAAGTGTGACAACCACAAACAACATATTGGTTTGGTCCTGGCTCACTGCCCCACATGCCTACCACACCTGATGTCAGTAAAATGAAGGCTAGGAAAAACATAGTTCAAAATGAAGCTAAAGCAGGTGCTCTCTCTTTGTGGCTAGTAGCTACCATGACCCTCAACTTCTCAACAGATCCGTACAGCACATGAGGATGGGTGGGTAACACGTATACAGAATGTATCAACACCCATTTGGCCAAGGGTACAAAAATAGTTTCAGGAACGCTGAAACTAGCACCAAATGTCTGGCTTCCAATCTTCATACATCACACCATCAATCTCTGCTTAGAAAAGCTGCAATGTTGTGAAAATAGAAGCATGTGGTAATTTTTGCATGCATCAAGACTTCCAAAATCTATAGAGAGGCCAACTCTGAGGCAATACTTTGAACTATTTAGGGAGACCATGATAGCCTGAAGAGAAAACTCATCACAGACCTGACAAAATAAACCTTGAAAGGTTAAGTCACTGTGGATTATGAATTGCGCTAAATTGCATCAAACCATGACATAGGCTCTGCAGTCACCTACTATGCAAATGGAAAATGAAAGACAAGTTCAAGACAACACTGACACAAAGGACTCTGTAAGTAAACCAAAGCTCCTAAAACCAGCTGTTGCTTAATTCAATCAAACAGCAAATTGCAAAACCACTTGCCATATTTCCCTTAATAAGCATACCCTTTAATTTTCATTTTTCTTCTACTGTTAGCTCATTTATTAAATGAGGATTAGGAAGAAAATGACAATGTTTCATAGCACTACTAACCGTGTGCTCTCCTCTAGTTCATCTATTCATGCCTGCATATAAACCTGCATACAAAAGAGGGCGAAACAACAGACAGGTATTAACAAGACCAGGAAAAAGCACTCAATAGATATCTCTTCAAATGTTTGTAAAGAGAGCTTATATGCATGGTAACTTGATGACTATCTGTTCTAAAAAGCAAGTGAATTCTATGTTTACAGAAGTGAAATACACCGTTTGAAAGGCTGACTTTGAACTCAGATCCAGGGAAAGTAACTTGTGAGATTCTGTTGGTCTTTTGGTCCTAAGACACCTGCTCTCTAATCTTTTATTTCTGACCTTATCCTGTGTAGAAATCATAAGCCATGCCAGGTTGTTTTACTTCGAAAGTTGCATGCATTGGAGCTGGAACACTGCCAGCATCTTGCAAGTTTAAAATCTGGAATAGAGTTTACAGAAGATAGTAGAGAAGCGTACCTGAAGTTGACATGCAGATCATCACGCAGGTTCAAAGTGATTGACCATGAAGTTTGCTGATATTTTGTCATAGATGAGTGAATTTTTCAAGTGCATACATTTCTTGGAGCAGAACCCAGTTCCAGTTGCTCTCAGATATATATTTTACCTGCTTTCAGCCAATTTACTTATTTCTCCTTCTTTTTCTGAGGCAGGTACATGGGCTTCATGAGTTACATGGAGAAGCAACCTCTGCTATTGCTCTTATAGAATGCCAGCAAAAATTTCTAGTAAAGGTTTGTTTTGACGTATGAAAAGAGCTCTTCGTTATGTATTCATGATTAATCACCTTCTCTCTTTGTGTGAAATTTGTTAAGCAAGCATACATTTAAAACATGTCTGTTGCACTGACTTAATTTTTCTGTCTTCTGTAATGAAGTTCAAGTGCCCAAGATGTGTAGCTTGCTTTTAAATTTTAACAAATGCTTTTTATATTTCCATCTTTTTTCCCCCCAGTTTTACAGACTTTTGTCACTTTTCTGATATAACTGGCAAATTGAAGAAACATGAAGTTCGCATTTTTCTTTACAAATAAGTCTAACCTCTCACAAAAGCTGTGAGGCAAAAATACACTTAAATTTGAATCCTGGCTTCACAAGTGCAACTAGTGAAACTGATACAAACCCAAAACCACAGGTATTCAAAGACTTCATTGGAATTGCATGTCTCATGCTTATCTTCATTTTTTTTCTTTTTTTCTAGGTCATAGCATTGTAGATGGGATAATTCACAGTGATAGTGGTCCTGTTTGCAAATGCTTATAGTTATGCTGGGCTCATTGTGATGACATGTCAAACAAATCTCAACAATAGTTCTTACAATAGAGAAACACCTCTCACCCAAGCTTTTAGGCAAATATTCTTTCAGTCTTTCCTGAATCATCACTGCTTAAAAGCCTGTGTCATTTTGAAGCTTGCTCTGCAATGTGTCAGTTTGTTTTAAAGAGTTTATTCTTTGAGTTCTGCATTGGGTGGAAATTTGTTTGCATCTGTGGAAATGTAAGACCAAAGTAACCAACCTTTTTTTCACAGCTTTCACTGAACGTAATTGGTAAATGCTGTAATTTGCTTAATGGGAAATGGTAATGTAAAATTTACAAAGCCAATCCAAAGGAATTAAGCACAAAAACACCACATTGAAAGGCTATTTTGTAGGTGTATTGTTAGCTGCCCTACTACCATGGAAATGTAGACGTCCTAAATACAAATACAGCTGACTTTCTACCTCATATAATTTAGTATTTAAATAAACTTTGTGGGCCAATAATAGCATAGGTCATTTTAGATGAAAAGAGAGGGACTACTACTCTAATCTACTCTTCGTTGGGTAAAGAACTGTCTGGACAGACAAGCCCAGAGAGTCATGGTGAACAGAGTTAAATCCAGTTGGCAGCCAGTTACAAGCAGTGTTCCCCAGATCTCAGTTTTGGGCCCGGTCTTGTTTAATACCTTTATTGATAACCTGGATGAGAGGACCAAGTGCTCTCTCAGTAAGTTTGCAGGTGA